>NW_026876849.1:0-20568 GCF_032173495.1 Musca vetustissima | reverse complement strand
TTCTACAGATGCTAAACAATGGCACTTAATATATTTAGTTGTAGGTAAGTTGGGGAGGTGGGGGCCCAGAGTAAATAGAGAATTTTTTGCTAACAGATGTATAAAGTTTCCAGCATACCCAAAGCGGGACATACATACTTATCACACACACACATACTCACACATATTTGTATTTGTTTTGTGCCATGAGTCCTTTGTTTGTCTCACTAACTCACGTCAGTTGTTGTTTTGGTTAGAATCATAACACAATGTAAATATTTGTGGTTCGGTTTCCAGTTTTTGGGGAAAAAATATTTCATTTCATGATGACACTGAAGATAGAAAAGTAGTGGCCTGTCTGGATGGGTTCAGTGGCTGACAGGCTGGTAGCCTGTCTGCAAGGTTTTCTTCATCTCAATGTCATTTACCACAGAGTTTAGTTGGAGCATAGCTGCTTCCAGGGCATGCAGCATCATTACTGTGTGGCATGTACAGTTTTTTTTCACTCCCCTTGCACTTAATCATATTTGTTAAGGACTAAAGTGCTGTTGTCGTTGTTGTTGGTTGGTGTAAATTCCTCTTGTTACCACATCCTCAGTGGCCTTCAAAGACAGTTTTTCATTTTTTTTGTCTAGTGGCGTTATTAGAATGATGACTGATGAGATGTCTACAGAACAGATGAGCTCTCTCCCTCTCACACGCCTCTGGGATTTAAAAAAAAAAATATTTTTTCAAGGCTCTATACAAGGCGTGGATTTATTAAAGAACAGTTTTCAGGGCTCTATACAAGGCGTGGATTTATTGAAGAACATTTTTTCAAGGCTCCCAAGGAGGCGTGGATTTATTAAAGAATATTTTTTCAAGGCCTACCCAAGGCGTGGATTTATTAAAGAATATTTTTTCAAGGCCTACCCAAGGCGTGGATTTATTAAAGAATATTTTTTCAAGGCCTACCCAAGGCGTGGATTTATTAAAGAATATTTTTTCAAGGCCTACCCAAGGCGTGGATTTATTAAAGAATATTTTTTCAAGGCCTACCCAAGGCGTGGATTTATTAAAGAATATTTTTTCAAGGCCTACCCAAGGCGTGGATTTATTAAAGAATATTTTTTCAAGGCCTACCCAAGGCGTGGATTTATTAAAGAATATTTTTTCAAGGCCTACCCAAGGCGTGGATTTATTAAAGAATATTTTTTCAAGGCCTACCCAAGGCGTGGATTTATTAAAGAATATTTTTTCAAGGCCTACCCAAGGCGTGGATTTATTAAAGAATATTTTTTCAAGGCCTACCCAAGGCGTGGATTTATTAAAGAATATTTTTTCAAGGCCTACCCAAGGCGTGGATTTATTAAAGAATATTTTTTCAAGGCCTACCCAAGGCGTGGATTTATTAAAGAATATTTTTTCAAGGCCTACCCAAGGCGTGGATTTATTAAAGAATATTTTTTCAAGGCCTACCCAAGGCGTGGATTTATTAAAGAATATTTTTTCAAGGCCTACCCAAGGCGTGGATTTATTAAAGAATATTTTTTCAAGGCCTACCCAAGGCGTGGATTTATTAAAGAATATTTTTTCAAGGCCTACCCAAGGCGTGGATTTATTAAAGAATATTTTTTCAAGGCCTACCCAAGGCGTGGATTTATTAAAGAATATTTTTTCAAGGCCTACCCAAGGCGTGGATTTATTAAAGAATATTTTTTCAAGGCCTACCCAAGGCGTGGATTTATTAAAGAATATTTTTTCAAGGCCTACCCAAGGCGTGGATTTATTAAAGAATATTTTTTCAAGGCCTACCCAAGGCGTGGATTTATTAAAGAATATTTTTTCAAGGCCTACCCAAGGCGTGGATTTATTAAAGAATATTTTTTCAAGGCCTACCCAAGGCGTGGATTTATTAAAGAATATTTTTTCAAGGCCTACCCAAGGCGTGGATTTATTAAAGAATATTTTTTCAAGGCCTACCCAAGGCGTGGATTTATTAAAGAATATTTTTTCAAGGCCTACCCAAGGCGTGGATTTATTAAAGAATATTTTTTCAAGGCCTACCCAAGGCGTGGATTTATTAAAGAATATTTTTTCAAGGCCTACCCAAGGCGTGGATTTATTAAAGAATATTTTTTCAAGGCCTACCCAAGGCGTGGATTTATTAAAGAATATTTTTTCAAGGCCTACCCAAGGCGTGGATTTATTAAAGAATATTTTTTCAAGGCCTACCCAAGGCGTGGATTTATTAAAGAATATTTTTTCAAGGGTCTGTCCATACAAGGCGTGGATTTATTAAAGAATATTTTTTCAAGGCCTACCCAAGGCGTGGATTTATTAAAGAATATTTTTTCAAGGCCTACCCAAGGCGTGGATTTATTAAAGAATATTTTTTCAAGGCCTACCCAAGGCGTGGATTTATTAAAGAATATTTTTTCAAGGCCTACCCAAGGCGTGGATTTATTAAAGAACTTTTTTTTTACTCTTTCCATTTACATCAAATCGGACGAAACTATATATGCATCGGACGAAACTATATTACATCAAATCGAACGAAACTATATATAGAGCTATATGTTTGTAACAGGCAAAAGAAACGAGGTAGACCCATAGTTCCTTTTGAGAATATGCATAGACTCACTTTCTGAGTCGATTTACGCATGTCCGTCCCTCCGTCTGTTGGTGTTAAATTGTAAACAAAGTACAGGTCGCATTTATAATCCGAATTGAATAAAATTTGGTACAGCTCATTTATTTGGCCCAAGGACGAACTCTATTTAAATCGATTCAGATTTAGACATAGCTCCCATATATATTTTCGTCCGATTTATTGTAAATGGTGCACCAAAGTCCCTATATATCTCACGAAATTTGGCATAACGTACTGAGTGACGTTTGCCAAGTTTCGTGAAAATCTGTTCAGATTTAGATATAGATCCCATATATATGTTCGTCCGATTTTAGTTAAATGGTGCACCAAAGTCCCTATATATCCTTCGATTTGCCCAAAATTTGGTATAGCGTACTGAATTAGATCTAGAATGATGTGTGTTAAGTTTCGTAAAAATCGGTTCAGATTTAGATATAGCTCCCATATATAGCCTCGTCCGTTTTAATGTAGAAGAGGCGTGGATTTATTTTTAAGGTTCTAGAAGAGGCGTGGATTTATTTTTGAGGTTCTAGAAGAGGCGTGGATTTATTTTTGAGGTTCTAGAAGAGGCGTGGATTTATTTTTGAGGTTCTAGAAGAGGCGTGGATTTATTTTTGAGGTTCTAGAAGAGGCGTGGATTTATTTTTAAGGTTCTAGAAGAGGCGTGGATTTATTAAAAAATATTTTTGACAAGGCGTGGATTTATTAAAAAATATTTTTGACAAGGCGTGGATTTATTAAAAAATATTTTTGACAAGGCGTGGATTTATTAAAAAATATTTTTGACAAGGCGTGGATTTATTAAAAAATATTTTTGACAAGGCGTGGATTTATTAAAAAATATTTTTGACAAGGCGTGGATTTATTAAAAAATATTTTTGACAAGGCGTGGATTTATTAAAAAAATATTTTTGAGGTTTTTGAGGTTCTAGAAAAGGCGTGGATTTATTTTTGAGGTTCTAGAAGAGGCGTGGATTTATTTTTGAGGTTCTAGAAGAGGCGTGGATTTATTTTCGAGGTTCTAGAAGAGGTGTGGATTTATTTGTGAGGTTCTAGAAGAGGCGTGGGTTTATTAAAAAATATTTTTGAGATTCTAGAAGAGGCGTGGATTTATTAAAAAATATTTTTGAGAGTGAATTTATTTTTGAGGTTCTAGAAGAGGCGTGGATTAATTAATATTATGGCGAGGATTTTTTTTATTATTTTTTGGGGCTCTAGTTATCCCAATTTTATTTCGTTTTTTGTTCCAGGGCAAATTCACCTCCAAATCCGATGTCTGGTCATTTGCTGTAACGCTGTGGGAAATTCTGACATTTGCCCGCCAGCAACCCTATCAACATTTGAGTGATGCCAAAGTAATTGAAAATATTGGACATATCTATCAGGATGATAATAAATATGTGAGTGAATTTTTTTAAACATTTTTTTTTTTTAATTTTTATTTTAAAAATTTTTTTTTTTTTGTTTTTTTTTTCTATCCTCCCCAGGAATTCCTAACAATGCCCGTGAATTGTCCACGTGAAATCTATGATTTGATGTGTGAGTGCTGGCAGCGCAACGAATCGAATCGTCCCAATTTTCGGGAAATCCACTTATTTTTGCAACGGAAAAATCTGGGCTTCAAGCCGACCCTGATGACTTATTGAGAGAAGAATACGTGAGAGAGAGAGAGATGTGGAGATCGAAACGAATTTACTAAAAATCAGAAAGTGAAATATCATGAAAACCAAAAAAAATGGCATGGAATTATTTATTTATATCAATTAAAAATTGAAAACGAACACACACATTTTTATATAGCATTTAAGAGAAAGAAGAAGAAAACTGAAACTGCAATTTTTTTATGTTAAACAAGTAAGTTTTAAAATTAAGGAAAAAAAATTTGTTCGATTAAAAAAAAAATAGGATTTTAAGCAAAGTTAGTTTTAAGGCATTATTAGATTTAAAAAATAAACGAAATTGTATATTTAAAATATAGTCCTGGGATATGGTAGATTATAGCACAGCCTACAAAAAATATATATATCCTTAAGGACTATATTTAATCACTGAACTTGTATTGAGCAATCACCATTGATAGTTGTATTAAAATTTAAGGAGAAAAAAAAAACAATTCTTGAAAAGAAAATTCAAATTCAAAAAATATATTTGGTTTGTAAATACCCAGTTATTTTTTTTCAAAATTCTTACATGTGTGAGTGTTTTTTTGAAATGTGTGTGCAATATCATGTATGTGTGTGTGTGTGAAATTGAATTTTTATCATAATAAAGTTAGTACCTTTCCCTAACCAAAAAAAGCCCAAATAATACAAATCTCAATATCAACTAACCTAAAAAATAAAAAAACTAAAACTATGACCTGTCCTCACTCACTAACTCACTCTTCATATAATGGATGACTCACGTACACAACCAAACAAATACAAACAAACAAAAAATATCCTTCAATTAAACCTCAGACAAAAAAAGAAAATAAAATTGCATTTTAGAAAATAAAATCAGAAAATATTAAAAACGGAAAAAATCGGCAAAAAATCCCCAAAAAATAAATTTCAAAAAAAAAATAAAAATTCTTAAAAAAAAGTTAATATTATAAATTGAAATCCTAATAAAAGTTGAATTTCCCCAAAAAATAATTAAAAAAAAAAATAATAAAAAAAATTCTGAAGAAAATAAATTAATACCTACACTTGGCATTGATCTACACCTGCATACATCAATATCTATATATATTTTTACTCACTCACGTTTTTTGACAATAACTGTTTCAAAAATAAATAAAAAAAACTCTTCTCCACAGGAAAAAACCCCAAAACAAGAGCTACACTAATGGACAAAACTTAGGCTTCTAGTCATAGATATTTTCTTCTTAACTCATTTTTATTTCATTTTTTCGTACATTGATTTGAAATTCGTTTGCAGTTGAGATGTTTTAGCTTTAAGGAGCCTCAAGCCCTTGGATGTCCTTTACAGATAAGTGTATATACTGGTTCATCTTAAAAATTTTTTTTGTAAAAAAATTTAATCCTGTGGCCTACAGAATTTGTTCTATAGAAAAAAACGTAGTCCTCAAAACTAAAGATTTTTATTATAGAATAATTTAGTCCTGTGGGACCACATAATTTTTCACATAAAAAGGGTCGTCTTATGGGACCACAACTTTTTTCGAAAAAAAAATGTGGTCCTATGACCACACATATTAGTTCTTTCTATAGAAAAAATGACAGTCCCACTTGACATAATTTTTTCTATAAAAAAAAGAATTATAGTCCTGGGGAATTACAGAATTTTCTCTATAGAAAAATTAGAATCCTGTGAGACAGCAGAATTTTTTAGGGAAAAAATGTTCTCCGTAAGTCCAGTCCCCAGTTTTTTTTTTTTTTTTTTTTTTTTTTGTAGAAAAATTATCGTCCTGTGTGCCCACAGATTTTTTTGAGGCCCCAGAATTTGTTTCTTTAGAAAAAATTTAGTTCAATTGGACCACAGATTTTTTCTATAGAAAAAATGGTAGTCTTGTGGGATCACAGAATTTTTCCCACAGGACATAATTTTTTCTATAGAAAAAAAATTATTATAATTAGAATCCTGTGAGACCGCAGAATTTTTTAGGGAAAAAATGTTGTCCGTAAGTCCAGTCCACAGTTTTTTTTTTTTTTTTTTTTTGTAGAAAAAATTATAGTCCTGTGGGCCCACAGAATTTTTTCTTTAAAAAAGGCAGCCCTGTGAGACCCCAGAATTTGTTTCTTTAGAAAAAATGTAGTTCAATTGGACCACAGATTTTTTTCTATAGAAAAAATGGTAGTCTTGTGGGATCACAGAATTTTTCTACAGGAAAAATTGCAGTCCTGTGGGAACAAAATTTTTTTCTGTACAAAAAATTATAGTTCTGTGTAACCACAGAATTTTTCCTATGGAATTAATGGTAGTCCTGTTGGACATCCGAATTTTTTCTGTATAAAAAAATTAGTCCTGAAATAAGTATTTTAGGGTCTCATTATTCGTTTGCAAATACCTTGAAGAAAATTCTCAATATAGATCCATGTTTTCACATAGCACCCATTTAATAGCTCCGCCCAATTTTAGATGGTTTAAAGATCCTAGACACATTTTCCAACCAATATTACTGATAGTAAAGTTTGAATGTAGGGCAATGTAGTGGTAATATTGCCCCTCTTTCTAGCACATCGATCCATTTTAGTTATTTTAAGGCCCTAACATCATTTTCCAACCGTAGTGACGGAAATATTGTATTTCAATCTATCCGAAGAAATAAGTGGGAACTATAGTTTATCAAAAGGATCACAACTCATTTTCTAATCAAAGTAGATGTAATTTGTTTTGAAGCCCCCCAACCTTCGATTTTTGGTATATTGAATGGTCGATTCTGATACCCAAAAAAAAAAAACCAAGAAAATCTAACTTTCCGCGGTTCTATATACTGAGCCTGGGCGATGTTTGCATTCTCTTGACCGATTAGAGGTCAAAATGTCCACTTTCTAACCCTAGTGATGAGATGACTCCTGATCTCATCACAAATGTGTCGGGAGAAACTAGAGAAAAAAGAAACGCACGGTGTTGACGGTTCCATGGCTCGAGATGAACTCATTTTATTTCTAATATTTTCTTAACTCTAAATCTGCATACTTGATATTTAAGTGTTACTCCCATATCCGAATAGATACATCAATATATTTAATATCAAGTTAAAGGTCAATCACTCCTCTTGGATATACTATCGGGTGTATATCTTTCAGGAATATATTTACTCCTGAAAGATATAGACCCGATAAGTTGATAGCCATAGAATTAAAATTTTATAATTTTTCACACAAACGACGAAGGCCATTTGACCCGCTAAATAATGGCCGATCTTTATCAAAGCAGACATGCTTATTCTTTGGCCCGATCCCCTTCTCCATGTAAAATTTCGCGATGTTCGGACCATAATTGCGCCCTCTGGAGCGACCAGAAAAACTGACAAAAATTAAGTATTTGGTCCATTTCATCACCTAAATATTAACCGATCTTTAACAAAAACAAGTGAAAAAGCGGTAAGTTCGGCCGGGCCGAACTTTGGATACCCTCCACCATAGATATATTGACAGGTACTATAAATGAAAATATAGGGAACATACCAAAAAGTGCACCTATACCGACATTTCTAAAAACGGATTATGTAAACCATAATACAAATTTTAGAAAATTTTAAAGGATAATTATACCCTCAGCCTTATGGCTAATTAGTGTGTATACACTTTCACACGGTGAAAATGTGCCTCATCGAAATATTGGTTCTAGACCCAATGTTTCTTTGGACCAAATCCGTTTCAGAAAATTTAGATTTCATCCGAACTTTGCCCATCTTATTATTTCTTCCAAACTTAGTTCAAATTCGAAGATGGGGAATATCGGTCCACTCCTTCTGGAACCTCCAATCAGGGGCTAGGTCTAAATGCGGCTATAGTTCACTACCGAACCTAACGTTCTAATTTTTTATCTCTCTATCCTCCGCAGTTGAAATGATTACAAAAGGGTCTTAGAACCAAACCCAAAACGCGCAACAAATCAGATAAATATTTTAATATAAAAAAGGGGGTATATGGGGACTACCCCAAAAAGGGCGCGAATATTAATAATTTTTGGTAGGGAGATTTGTTACCATATACCACTACAAAATACCAAATTGCAGCAAATTCGGTTGAAAACGGCGCTCAAGACCCCCAAAATACCGAAAATTGGGGGTACCCTTATATGGGGGCTATCCGAAAAAATGGACCTATATTCATAATATTTTGTGGAGAGATTTGGAAACTATTAAGAACTCAATGTACCAAATTTCAGCGTATTCGGTAGAAAAACGCGCTCAAGAACCCCAAAATACCAAAAATTGGGGGGTATCCGTATATGGGGGATATCCGAAAAAATTGACCTATATTTATAATTTTTTGTGGAGAGATTTTGTACCTATTAAGAACCCAATGTATTAAATTTCAGCGTATTCGGTTGAAAAACGCGCTCAAGAACCCCAAAATACCGAAAATTGGGGGTACCCTTATATGGGGGCTATCCGAAAAAATAGACCTATATTCATAATATTTTGTGGAGAGATTTGGAAACTATTAAGAACTCAATGTACCAAATTTCAGCGTATTCGGTAGAAAAACGCGCTCAAGAACCCCAAAATACCAAAAATTGGGGGGTATCCGTATATGGGGGATATCCGAAAAAATTGACCTATATTTATAATTTTTTGTGGAGAGATTTTGTACCTATTAAGAACCCAATGTATTAAATTTCAGCGTATTCGGTTGAAAACGCGCTCAAGAACCCCAAAATACCGAAAATTGGGGGTACCCTTATATGGGGGCTATCCGAAAAAATGTACCTATATACATAATTTTTTGTAGAGAGATTTGGTACCTATTAAGAACTCAAAATACTAAATTACAGCCAATTCGGTGGAAAAATACGATCAAAACCCCCAAAATACTGAAAATTAGGAGGTACCGTTATATGGGGGCTACCAGAAAAAGTGGACCTATATTTATAATTTTTTGTGGAGACATTCAGTACCCATTGCGAACCCAATGTACCAATTTTCAGCGTATTCGGTTGAAAAACGAGCTCAAGAACCCCAAAATACCGAAATTTGGGAGGTACTGTTATATGGGAGCTATGCCTACACGTGGACCGATATATCCCATCTTCGAACTTGACCTGCCTGCAGACAAAAGACAACCCTATGCAAAATTTCAGCACCCTATCTCAATTCCTTCAGAAGATAGCGTGATTACAACAGACGGACGGACGGACAGACGGACGGACGGACATGGCTAGATCGTCTTAGAATTTTACCCTGATCAAGAATATATATACTTTATAGGGTCGGAAATGAGTATTTCGATGTGTTACAAACGGAATGACAAAATTAATATACCCTCCATACTATGGTGGAGGGTATAACAATAGGGGTCTTCATTGGCCAGAACCCATTCTACATGCAAAATTTCGTGAAGATTGGTCCATAACTGTGGCCTGTATCGTGTTTACAAATTATAATGGACAGACGGACGGACAAACGGACGGACACACATTTCTATATCGACTCAGCTAGTCGAGATATTTTAAAGCCTAATTTTTCTTTGAGAAATGACTGTAATTTGCCAACCCAAGTTCTTCGACGATAAAATACCTCATCTAAAGAAAATTCTCAATTAAGGTCCATATTTTGACAGTCGACTTACTGTAAGTCCCATAACTGAAAAATATCGGATTAGTGAAATTGATTTTCTGCACCATTACAGTTTACACCGCATAAGTAAAACTTCGCATAACTGAAAATATCGTATAACTGAAATAGCTTTTGGAGTCAAGTATTGCAATTTCCTTTCAAATCACTCCGTATTACTGAAAATCGTGAGAATCATGGATAATGACAGAATATATTGCATTGAGGAATACACATCTTCAAAGTTCAACCTAACAGATATGTTTCTGCAATTAATGATTTTTCAGACGTATGGAACGTGTGACGTCGAAGAACGTTATGTTCGTTTGGCCAAATTTTTAAAACCATTTGGAAAATTCGAAAAAAAATCCTCGTTCCGCATTTCTATAGTTTATATAAAAGTAACAAAGATGTACAGGGTTTTATGTCTTTGTGCATATGTTTGTAACAGGCAAAAATAATCGAGAAAGACCCATGGTTCCTTTTGAGAATATGCATAGAATCACTTTCTGAGTCGATTTGTGTATGTCCGTCTGTCCGTCCGTCCATGTATTTTTGTGATTAAAGTGCAGGTCGCTTTTATGATCCGAATTGGATGAAAATTGGCATAGGCCACTAATTTGGTACAAGGACGAACCCTATTGAATTTGAGAAAAATCGGTTCAGATTTAGATATAGCTCCCATATATATTTTCGTCCGATTTAATGTAAATGGTGTCCAAATGTACCAATATATCGTTCGATTTGCACGAAATTTGGCATAGCGTAATTAATTATGTCTAGAATGATGTGTGTTAAGTTTCATGAAAATCAGTTCAGATTTAGATATAGCTCCCATATATATTTTCGTCCGATTTAAGGTAAATGGATTCTATGCATATTCTGAAAAGGAACCATGTGTCAATCTCGTTTCCTTTTGCTTGTTACAAACATATGCACAAACACATAATACCCTGTACCACAGTGTGGTGAAGGGTATAAAAAGGGGGTTATATGGGGACTACCCCTAAAAAAGGGTAAATATTAATAATTTTTGGTGGGGAGATTTGTTACGATATACGACTAAAAAATACCAAATTTCAGCGAATTCGGTTAAAAAACGCGCTCAAGAACATCAAAATATCGAAAATTGGGAGTACCCCTATATGGGGACTACCCGAAAAAATTGACCTATATTTATAATTTTTTGTGAATAGATTTGCTACCCAATAATAACTGAAATTACTAAATTACAGCTAATTCGGTGGAAAAAATCCGGTCAAAACCCCCCAAAAAATTGGAAATTGGGAGGTACCCTTATATGGGGGCTACCAGAAAAAGTGGACCTATGTTTATAATTTTTAGTGGGGAAATTTGGTACCCAATAAGAACCCAATGTACCAAATTTCGGCGTATTCGGTTGAAAAACGCGCTCAAGAACCCCAAAATACCGAAAATTGGGGGGTACCCTTATATGGGGCTACCCGAAAATAATTGACCTATATTTATAATTTTTTGTGGAGAGATTTGCTACCCAATAAGAACTCAAAGTGCCGAATTTCAGCGAATTCGGTCGAAAAATGCGATCAAACCTCCCAAAATCCCGCAAAATTGGGGGTAACCTTTATATGAGGGCTACCAGAAAAAGTGGGCCTATATTTATAATTTTTTGTGGAGGCATTTAGTATCCAATAAGAACCCAATGTTCCAAGTTTCGGCGTATTCGGTTGAAAAACGCGCTCAAGAAACCCAAAATACCGAAAATTGGGGGATACTGTTATATGGGAGCTATGCCTAAACGTGGACCGATATATCCCACCTTCGAACTTGACCTGCCTGCAGACAAAAGACAAACCTATGCAAAATGTCAGCACCCTATCTCAATTCTTTGAGAAGATAGCGTGATTACAACAGACGGACGGACGGACATGGCTAGGGTCGGAAATGAATATTTACCCTGATGAGTTACAAACGGAATGACAAAATTAATATACCCTCCATACTATGGTAGAGGGTATAATATTCGGTAGCTTTCTGGAGTGACATATCTGTGTTAAAATAGTTATTAGCATGTTGGGCGCCATTTTCGATAAATTCGAGTCTATAACGAAAAAGTGGGCTGCGACTCCGGTGGGTGGGCTGTGACTATGGTATTACATTAATTCAATTGAATTCTTCGGAAGAAAAGAGATCATCCTTCGATTAAAGTCAAAACATCGCAACTACAATTGAATAATTTATTTTTTCTCTCATAACAAAATAAATTCATATTCTAAAGCTTATAACGTAAATATTTCCCTTGTGCCTTTTTCTGCAAAAGATACATTAAACAAAATATATTTTATATTTTAAAATTCTAAGTTAAAACAATATATATATATACGTCTATATTTAAGTATATATATGTGTATATTATTAAGGCTTTATCATCAAAGGTTTCGCTATAAACAAAAACAATTTAATATCATACATACATATTATAAAAAAAATATATAAAAATAAAAATAAATAAAAATATTTAAAACATATGCCAAAAAAATATTATTTTGCTATAAATTATACCCAAAAAATTAAAAAAACAACAATAACATAATCATCAAATGCATGTAAAAAACAATTTAAAAAAAATATTAATAAATAAATTAGTAATAAATAAATTATTGATAATATGTATATTATTAATAAAATTAATTAAATACATTTGGTTATAATTAAGAAAATAAAAAAATGTAATTTTTAAATGTCAAAAAAAAAATATTTTGTTTTTATTTTTGTAAAAAAATGTTTTCCGTATATAATATGATATATAAAAAAATTAAAATTAAGAAAAACACATTTTAATTAATTTATTGTAGGTATATTAACATTAATAATAATATACGAATAAATATAAGCTAAATGGAAAACAAGACACCCACACACACTCACACGTATAAATTATTGTTAATTTGCTAACAGTTAAACATAAATCCATGTATGTGTGTATTTTTTTTTTTTTTTTGGGTCAAAGTTCATTTTATTAAACAGACACATAAATCTCCATTTTTTGTTTTTATTTATTTATTGGAAAATTGTCACTCCAGTTGATATATTGTTTAGACACCGTGGGTTGTGTTGTGATGTTCGGCTTTCATTTGTGGTCTATATATCGACTCGAAAATAACACAAAAAATTAAGTTTTCGGGCGTCACAATTCT
The DNA here is from genome assembly GCF_032173495.1 of Musca vetustissima. Lineage (NCBI taxonomy): Eukaryota > Metazoa > Arthropoda > Insecta > Diptera > Muscidae > Musca > Musca vetustissima. The sequence continues at coordinate 7,553 of NW_026876849.1, read as the reverse complement.
TGTGACAACCTACATCTGCCTACTTCTGAGAAGTTCCACTGTAAACCCCTTTACACCAACACCTCTCATAAAAATACACATCCACACATCTAAAACACAGACATGACTTTGCTATTTTTTTCATCCAAAAATACACAAATAAATATGTCTCTGTCTGTCTAGTCTCTCGATTACTTACTTACTTAGCTGGCTTGTTACAGAACGATTGTTCCATAAGACGAGATTAAAAAAGATTTCCAAGCGCATCGGTCTTGCACGCATCACCTACAATTTGAAAGACCACGTTCCAAGATGTTGTTTTCTACTTGGTCTTTCCATCTAATCTTCGGGAACCATCAGTAGGCTCGCTTTTATATGCCTTTTGAGCTGGGGCATTCTCATGCATTCGCTTAACATGGCCTAGCCACCGTAGTCGCTGCAGCTCAATACGACTAACTATGTCAATGTCCGTGTATGAATTGTAAAGCTCGTGATTCATACGACGCCGATATTCACCGTCGACGCAGATCCGCTCATAGATTTTTCGGAGAATTTTTCTTTCAAACAACCAAAGAGCTGCATCATTTGCTTGTGCAAGAACCCATGCTTCAGATCGATATAACAGCACGGGTAGTATCAGCGTCTTGTAAAGTGTGAGTTTGGTCTGGCGGGTGTTGGCCTTGTTTCTAAACTGCTTACTTAGATCATAGTAGCATCTGTTGGCCATCACTCTCCTTCTCCGAATTTCAAAACTGATGTCATTCGTTTTTTTTTTTTATGGCGGTACCAAGGTATATAAAATCTTTAACTACCTCGAGCTGTAGTTCTCAAGTTCCACAGTTTTTCCAAGTCTATTGGCCGTCTTGCGCGTCGATACCATAAGCTTACTCTTCTCGCCATTTACTGCCAGACCCACTTTGGCAGACTCCTTCTCAATTTGTTCAGAGGTGGCTGTTACCGCTTGCAATGTTCGACCCATTATATCGATGTCATCGGCGTAGGCGAGTAACACGTGTTGTTTAGTGTACAGAGTGTCATTTTTGTTCACCTTTACGTCTCGCGTGACCTTTTCCAGCAGGATGTTAAAAAGATCACCTTGTCTGAATCCTCATTCGATATTGAAAGGCTCCGATAGGTGCTTTCCGACTTTAACTGCTGACCTTGTGTCACTTACAGTTATTCTACATAGTCGTATTAATTTTTTCATGAATGCCGAACGTAGAAATGGCTATAACCACCTCTGAAGGTATAGGGCTGCCAAATGCGGCTTTATAGTCGACAAATAGGTGGTATGTGTCGATGTGTTTTTCGTGGGTCTTTTCCAGTATTTGGCGCAGAGTATAACTCTGGTCGATGGTGGATTTGCCAGGTCTGAAGCCGCATTGGTATGGTCCAATAATGTCATTGACCATTGGCTTCAGTAGTTCACACAGTACGCTAGATAGAACTTTATATGCGGTGGCAAGGAGACTTATTCCTCTATAGTTGGCACATATCGTCTTGTCTCCTTTTTTGTGCACGGGACACAGTATGCTTAGGTTCCAATCATTGGGCATGCATTATTCTTCAGCCGATTGATTGCTATTCTGACCTCATCTTGGCTAGGTGGTATACACTCTATACTGTCATCTATTATTGGTTCTGGTGTATCTTCTTCAGCGCCACTATTTTATACCAAAAGCTTATCAAAATGCTCCTTCCAGATCCTCAACACACTGTCTATATCCTGTCACCAGGTTTCATTCTTCATCTCTACAAGAGGATTTGCCTGCACTAAAACCATCAGTTCGGTGTTTTACTCGTTGGTGAAATTTTCGGACTTCATTCTGACTCTCGATTTTCTCACGCTCACGTTTTTCTTGTTCTTTCTTCTTTAGTTTCTGAAAATACGTTTCGCTTCTCTTCTTTTCTCCCGATAATTCTCCATCACTTTACGTGTTACTACTGCCTGCAGGATTGCCATATACGCTGCGTTTTTCACATCAGTAGCATTACGGCACTCCTGATCGTACCACGGTTTTCTTGATGGTGGTCATTGGTACCAAAGTGTTGCAGTTTGTAGGGAGTGGGCAATTCTTTGCCATTGTGCTTCTATGCTATTATCGGGACAAGAAGTGCTTTCGTCAAGCAATTGGGTACGTTGAGCGGAGTAGGCCTCGGCTACCTGTAGTGTTTGCAGCTTTTCGATGTCGAGTTTCCGTATTGTATTAGAACCTTGGCTTTTACAAGGTTGTGGTCCGAATTGATATTCGCTCCTCCGGTCGATTGAACTGGATGAATGCCTTCCGTCTATCACAACATGATCAATTTGATTTCTCGTTGCTTGATCAGGAGAAATCCAGATGGTATTGTGTATATCGAGATGCTTGAATCTGGTGCTGCTAACCACCATGTTTTTTGCTGCCGCGAAGTCAATCAACCTCATACCGTTGTCTGATGTTTCTTCATGAAGACTGAATTCTCCGATGGTGGGACCAAAGATATTTTTCCCTTCCAATTTTTGCATTAAAATCTCCTAGCAGAATTTTAATGTCATGGCCAAGGCAGCGGTCATATGCTGCTTCTAGCCGCTCGTAAAATTTGTCTTTGATCTGCTCATCTTTGTCTTCGGTCGGAGCATGGGCGCAAATAATACTGATGTAGAAGAGCTTCGCTTTTATACGGATTATAGAAATTCGCTCATCTACTGGAGTGAATCTGGAGACGAGGTCTTTTATTCTCCCGTTAACCATAAATCCGCAGCCAAATTCATATCTCGTTTCATGACAGCTATAATAGAGTGCGTAATCATCTGATTTACTTACGCCTGTCCCATTCCATCGCATTTTTTGTAAGGCAATAATATCGGCTTTGTACTTCTTGAGTACATCCGCCAAAGCGAGAACTGCGCCTATTCTGTACAATGTGCGCACATTCCAAGTGCAGATTCGCAGATCATGGTCCTTTATACGTTTGCGGGGGTCGTCAACATTAGAGGGGGGTTTGGTTTGGTTTGATTTTTTTTTTGCTTTTTCATAGTAGGAGGGGTTTTTCGAGTGTGGGCAACTAACCCGACGTCTTAACTCGCGGCACATATTAGCTCACTATTTCAACGGGTAATGAAAATAGCTACCCCAGGTGACACCGAGTTGAGGTCAGTGTCCACAATTGAGATGAAAGAGGCACCGAGATAAGCCTGGACTTCGCCATGTTAAAGCCAATCAAAGCCGTTGCTTGGTATCTATCATCCCCTAATCTAATCTCTCGACTACTTAGAAATATTAATTAAAATTTTTTTCATATAAGTGGAACTGATGAAAGTATTTTTTCATGGATTAAAAAAAATAATTTTTCAGACATCAACAATGGGCGTGGATTTTTAAAAATCATTTTTCAGACATCAGCAATATTTTTTCAAGAACCATAGCAAGGCATCGATTTAAAAAAAAATTCAAAGGATAAAGCAAGGGTCATAGCAAGGCGTGGATTTTTAAAAAAATATTTTTTCAATGGCCAAGGTATGTCATGGCGTGGATTTAAAAAAAAAATATTTTTACAAGGACCATAGCAAAGCGTGGATTTAAAAAAATATATTTTTTAAAGGACCATATCAAGGCGTGGATTTAAAAAAATTATTTTTTAAAGGACCATAGCAAGGCGTGGATTTCAAAAAAAAAATATTTTTTAAAGGACCATAGCAAGGCGTGGATTTTAAAAAAAATATTTTTTCAAGGCTCATAGACAGGCGTGGATTTAAAAAAAAAATTTTTAAAGGGCCATAGCAAGGCATGGATTTAAAAAAAAATATTTTTTTAAAGGACCATAGCAAGGCGTGGATTTTTAAAAAAATATTTTTTCAATGACCATAGCAAGGAGTGGATTTTTAAAATATATATTTTTATTTTTATAGACTACTAAATATTGTTATGCAGTCATAGTTTTTTTATTTAATTATTTTTATTTTTGTCAGCCATATGTCATATACTTACATATTCCCATGATTATTTATTCATACACACCTACATATGTCACAACAAATCGCTATTAACACTTAAGTACTCTGTTGCTTATTTCAAAATATATTTTTAATTTTATTTGATTTTAATTTCAATCATTAATAAATAATTAATTACGAAAATACATGCAGTTAAGCGAAAATACATTTTATATATATTAAAAATTAAAAAAAAAACAAATAAATCCAAGTATATCATAATTGTAATACACCCACACTAACCACACAACAACACACACACACACAAATAAATCTCATATTCACAAGCTCAATTCATCACTCAATTGAGCCAAGAAATCGCTGCTGTGTGGCCACACAGCAATAAAAAATTAAAAACAAAAAAAAACAAATATTAAACTGAAAACCAAAAACTCAAAACCAAATAGTTTTTAAGTAATTTGTTAAGCACAATCATAAAAAACCGGACAACATTTTTTTTTGTGGAAAAAATTCATATTTGAAAAAAAAATGTATTTTAAAATTTAAATGGTTGGAAATTATTGCAAATTTCAATAAAACAAAAAAAAACAATGCAGTGAAATTCTTAAAAATGATAAAATCATTGAGAAATAAAAATGAAGATTTTTATTAAAAATAAATAAGTGGAGTTTTAATTAATAAAGAATATCGACCATAAATTGAATTTGGATACCATTTAGTACCAAATGTCATGATTCGAACTCTACAGGTTCACCCAAATTCAAATTTAGCACACATTATTTCGAAGAGTACACACCTCAACTATCTACTCTCCCACAGTGATTCTAAATTCAAGTTACAGGATTCAAACTCTATCTCTCCACCCATAATTTAAATTGTACCAAATTTAGTACACAGTAGTAGCAATTTCCAAATCGTCCTACATAACCCAATCTTACACTCCCACAGTGATCATAAATCCAAGATTCTGGATTCCAACACTATCGGTTCGCTCACAATTCTAATTGTACCAAATTTAGTACACAGTAGCACCAGTTTCTAAAACCTCCTAATTACCCCAAAACCTAAACCCCCACAGTGATCCAAAGTATAAGTTTCAGGATTCCAACTCTAATTTAGTACACAGTAGTACGAATTTCCAAAACCCCCTTCTTACCCCAATTCTACACCCTCACAGTGATCCTAAATCCAAGTTTCAGGATTCCAACTCTATCGGTTCACCCACAATTCAAATTGTACCAAATTTAGTACAAAATAGTACCAATTTCCAAACCTGCCTACATACCCCAATCCTACACCCCCACAGTGAACCTAATTCCAAGTTTCAGAATTCCAAATCTATCGGTTTACCCACAATTCAAATTGTATCAAATTTAGTACACAGTAGTACCAGTGATCCTAATTCAAGGTACAAAACTTTCTACGTGCCCCAAACCTACACCCCACAGTGATCACGGTCCCAATTTTCAGGATTCCAACTCTGTCGGTTCACTCACAATTCAAATTGTACCAAATTTAGAACACAGTAGTACCAATTTCCAAAACATCCTACATACCCCAATCCAACACCCCCACAGTGAACCTAAATCTAAGTTTCAGGATTCCAACACTATCGGTTCACCCACAATTCATATTGTACAAAATTTAGTACACAATAGTACCAATTTCCAAAACTTCCTACATAACCCAATCCTACACCCCCACCGTGGACCTCAATCCAAGTTTCAGGATTCCAAATCTATTAGTTCACCTAAAATTGAAATTGTACCAAATTTAGTACCATATAGTACCCATAAGTATTAATTTCTTAAATTAAATTGTGACCCCAAACCCACACCCCTAGAGTGATCCCCTGACTCCAAATTTCATTGTTCCAGCTCTATCGGTTCACCCACAATTCAAATTGTACCGATTATAGTTCGATTTAGTACATTTTCGTACCCATAAGTAAAAAATTTCAAAAACTACGTACATATCCCAATCCTACACTCCGACGGTAATTTTAACTTCAATTTTCAGGATTCCAGCTAGATTTGTACCTCTAATCAAATTTGTACCAAATATAGTACCATATAGTACTTTTCGTACACATGAGTACACGCTTTCCAAACTCTCCTCATATCGACCCTACTTCTCAACCTTAATTCACATTCCACATTTCAAGTTTTTAACTCTATCCATTCACATGCAACGAAATTGTACCAAATTTAGTACATTTTAGTACTTTTGGCATACTTTTAGTTCGAATGTCCGAAAAACCCTTTGCTTTATCTATTCTACACTACGTCAGTGACCTTCATTTAAAATTTAAAAGTTCTAGCTCTACCGGTTCGCCAAATACAAGTTTTGTCACATTTAGTTAATTTTAGTACTTTTCGTACCGTTCTAGTATGAATTTCCAAAAACCCAGCCTTATGTGTCAACTTTGGACCAAGAGTGACCCTCACACAAAATTTCAAGATTCTAGCTTCGGCCGTTTCGTCTGGGTTTTGATGAATCGTTAAATCAGTCAGTCAGTCCATCACTTTAATCTTTTGTTAGTATAGATGATCCTTGCCAAAAAATCTTTATAAAATCCACGCCTATTATCCTTAAGAATGCTTGCCAAAAAAACTTTAAAAATCCACGCCTATTATCCTTAATAATCCTTGCGAAAAAATTCTTCCTTTAAAAATCCACGCCTATTATCCTTAATAATCCTTGCGAAAAAATTCTTCCTTTAAAAATCCACGCCTATTATCCTTACTAATTATCCTTACTTACTATTATCCTTAAAAAATCCACGCCTATTATCCTTACTAATTATCCTTACTTACTATTATCCTTAAAAAATCCACGCCTATTATCCTTACTAATTATCCTTACTTACTATTATCCTTAAAAAATCCACGCCTATTATCCTTACTAATTATCCTTACTTACTATTATCCTTAAAAAATCCACGCCTATTATCCTTAAAGATCCTTGCGAAAAAATTCTTCCTTTAAAAATCCACGCCTATTATCCTTAATAATCCTTGCGAAAAAATTCTTCCTTTAAAAATCCACGCCTATTATCCTTAATAATCCTTGCGAAAAAATTCTTCCTTTAAAAATCCACGCCTATGATCCTTAATAATCCTTACGAAAAAATTCTTCCTTTAAGAATCCACGCCTATTATCCTTAATAATTATCCTTCCGAACTATTATCCTTAAAAAATCCACGCCTATTATCCTTAAAGATCCTTGCGAAAAAATTCTTCCTTTAAAAATCCACGCCTATTATCCTTAAAGATCCTTGCGAAAAAATTCTTCCTTTAAAACACCACGCCTATTATCCTTAATAATCCTTGCGAAAATATTCTTTAAAAAATCCACGCCTATTATCCTTAATAATCCTTGCAAAAAATCCTTAAACAATCCACGCCTATTATCCTTAATAATCCTTGCGGAAAAAATTCTTTAAAAAATCCACGCCTATTATCCTTAATAATCCTTGCGAAAAAATTCTTCCTTTAAAAATCCACGCCTATTATCCTTAATAATCCTTGCGAAAAAAATCTTTAAAAAATCCACGCCTATTATCCTTAATAATCCTTGCGAAAAAAATCTTTAAAAAATCCACGCCTATTATCCTTAATAATCCTTGCGAAAAAAATCT
>NW_026876848.1:0-20862 GCF_032173495.1 Musca vetustissima | reverse complement strand
TCTGCTTAATATACCCATAGTGGTGAAGGGTATCATAGTCGGCCCTGTCTGACTTAAAAGCGTGTCATGATCGAGGTTCTTGGCAACAATGTTTCTGGCATTTCTTAACGTTTAACAAGATCATTTGGTTACGCATGCCTGGATTTAGTACAACAACAATTTACATATCTATCTTATGGAAAAATATGCATAATGAATTATTATTATAGTTTTTATTGTATAATTGCAGCCTACCATTCCAAAAAGGTGTACTCTTTAATATTTAAATTATTAACGTTTAAGATAGGCATCTTCTTGTTAAAGAGATATGTTATTTTTGAAAAGCTGGAATGATGATTTTTAAACAATTTCTTTCAAGGTAGATGAAAACTGGTCTTCAAAAATATTTCCAATTTTTTAAAGCCTTTCTAGGGCACGAAAAATAAGCATCGGTTTAAATTCAAATAATATTTAACCGTAGTTTTAAACCAACCAATAAAAATATTAACTTTGGACTTTCCACAGACGTCGATTTATTAAACCTAAAGGACCTTCCATAGGCGTAGATTTAATAACAAACATTTTTAAGGACCTTCCATAGGCGCAGATGTAATAAAAATATTTTTTAAGGACATTTATAGGCGTAGATGTAATAACAATATATATCTTAAGGACCTTACATAGATTAAAACCAGTAAGGAAAGTAGTAAAGTCGAACTGGGCCGACTATATGATACCCTTCACCACTTTGGGTATATTGTTCATATGTATCCTTACAATTGCATGTCAATGTTCCCTCGAAGGAACTTACTCATGGCTTTCTACAGCCTACGATAAATTTAATTTCATTCGGGCAGATTTAGAGTCGTCTGCGCACCATGGGACAAATTTATGGAAAACGATTTCGAGCAAAATTGATACAATATATTCGGCAAGCCGCACTGTTCAAAATTTAATTTCAATCAGACACCCGTTCGAAATACAGATGGAAGCTATGGCTGCATTTGCAGCAATTTCAACAAAATCCAATAACGTCAAGTTTCAATTTGATACGTTGTGCAAAATTTCGTGTTAATCGGACAAACATTAGGAGTCTGTTGCACCATTATGTAAAATAACTAAATCTGAACCGATTTTTACGAATCTAAAAACTCATTTTTCTGGACTCAATTCAGTATGCTCTGCCAAAATTCATTCAAATCAAAAAAATTGCAAAGGCTTTGATTCATCATTTACCTAAAATCGGGTGAAACTATATATGGGAGCAATATCTAAATCTGAACCGATTTTCACAAAACACAGCACACATCACTCTAGACTTAAATCAATAGGCTATACCAAAATTTGTGCAAATCGAAAGATATATAGGGTCTTCAGTGGACCATTTATCTAAAATCGAACGAAAATATATATGGGAGCTATATATAAATCTGACCCGATTTTCACGAAATTCAGCACACATCATTCTAGGTTTAATTCAGTACGCTGTGCCAAATTTCGTGCAAATCGAAAGATATTTAGGGAATTTGGTGCCCTATTTACCTTAAATCGGACGAAATTATGTTTGGTAGCTATATCTAAATCTGGACCGATTTTCAGGAAACTTAACACACATCATTCTAGACCTAATTCATTACGATATGCCAAATTTCGTGCAAATCGAAAGATATTTAGGGACTTTGGTGCACCATATACCTCAAATCGGACGATAATATATATGAGAGCTATATCGAAATCTGAACCAATTTTCACAAACTTAGCACACATCATTCTAGGCTTAATTCAGTACACTGTGCGAAATTTCGTGCAAATCGAAAGATATTTAGGGAATTTGGTGCATCCATTTACCTAAAATAGGACCAAAATTAATATGGGAGCTATATCTAAATCTGAAACGATTTTCCCCAATTTCAATAGGGTTCGTCCTTGGGTCAAATAAATGAGCTATGTCAAATTTCATCCAATTCGAATCATAAATGCGACCTGTACTTCGTTTACAAGGGACATGCATAAATCGACTTATGCATATTCTCAAAAGGAACCATGTGTCTATCTCCTTTCCTTTTGCCTGTTACAAACATATACACAAAGACATAATATTTTGTACCACAGTGTGGTGAATGGCATAAAAAATATTTTCAAAGGTATCTATAGGGGTATATATATTTTTTTTTCAATATTTTTAAGGTCCTTCCACAGTCGAGATTTTTAAAATAATTTTTAAAGACCTTCCCTTGGGTGAAGATTCAATAAAAATATTCCTTTCATATGCGTTTGGGCCTTCTATAGGCGTAGAGTTAATAAAAATAATAGGCGTAGATATCATAAAAATATTTTTAAGGACCTTTCATTTGCGTAGATTATTTTTTATGTACCTTCCATGGGCGCAGATTTAATTTAAAAATTTTTAAGGGCCTTCCATAGGCGTAGATTTAATAAAAATATTTTAAGAGTCTTCCACAGGCGTAGTTTTTTAGAAATATTTTTAAGGGCATATGCGAACATTTTTTAAAAATATTTTCTAAGGACCTTTTGAAAGAGTTGATTTTTAAAATAAATATTTTCTAAGGACCTTGCATAAGCGTAGATTTTTCAATGACATTCCTTAGGCGTGGATTTTTCAAAGCACAAAATTAATTAAAAATATTTTGTAAGGACCTCCTATAAATTTTGATTTTTAAAACTATTTTTACGAACCTTAAGGATAATCCGTTGTCGTAGATTTTTTTTGAAAAATTAACTTTGTAAAGAATTTCCATAGGCGAAGATGTACAAATATTTTCTAAGGACTTTCCATATTCTTTATTAAAATATCCACAAAATTCCCACAATTTAAGATTGTTCTCCTCCAAACAATAGGCAAATCTAACCGCAAATTCCAATTTCTTTTTAAATAATCCTATATAATATTTTATGACCTCTCATAAACAAAAAAAGAAAGAAATCACCACAGCCCATAAATATTTCCGCTAAATGACATTATTTAAATAGTAAAAAAAAATCCACAAGAAAAACAAAAAAACTGACCAAAGATCCAAATTATTGTGGGCACATTAAAATAATATTTACGACTAGCTCATTATAAGATCTCACACACCTCATTGTTCTATTTCTAAAAAAATTGGAACTCATAAAAATACTGAAAATCTTGATTTAATAAAAATAAGGAAGACAACTCTCAACAAGGCAATTCGTTAAGGCCAATTGATTTATTTCACAAAGGACTGAGAGTGGACAATGGGTAATGGGCAAGGAGATGGTTGGGCGATCGTATGCAAATATTCGTGGTGTGTGGTGGAGGGGTGGTAAATTTTCCTATTCTATTGATTTTTCTAAATAAAAAATATTTGAATTGTAAAAGAAGAGAAACTAAATGCAAATTTGCCTACTTTCACTTAGTAAAAGTTGGTCATATTTTCTGCTAAGTTTTTCCGATTTATGGATGGCTAAATTTTCCTATGTCCTGTTAACTAAGATTTAGTATGGACTAAATCTAATTAAAAATTTAAAATCAAAAATTATCTTACTTACAATTTATTTTATTTTATGAAAATGAAATTTGTCTTAGGGGTGGTTCCCAACATCAACACATTGATCACGTACTCCAACAGAGCAGTACTTCCTCCCTGCCCCCTTGTGCTACAATAAAACACCTTTTTCTTCGGTGTTTTAGTGTTGAGCCCCGAAAAAACCCTGTTGTTCAAACTATTCTTCTTGAAATTGCCACAAATCAATTGTAATTAAATTTTCTTATAAATTCGAAAAAAAACAAAATCTAAGGACATTTTTTTTGAAAAAGGATACTCGAAAATCAAGTCATAAAATCCAACCAATAATGGGAAATAAAACTGAATTTTATTTTTTTTTACATTGCGACTTTATACCAAGAGTTTGTAAATGACTTTTTATATGTTTGACGGGTTTTCAGATCATAAAACTTTGATGGATTATGGGACAGAAGTTTGATGTCGGGGATTGTCCTTATCCTTTTATGATCATGTGATTGCAGTAAACTGCTGTTATTTTCGGCTTTGTTTTGCTGCAAATAATTTGACAGAAATTAAAATGGTTGTAATGAGGGGAAATGTTTTCAAATCGAAATGGGTTAATGATTAGTTTTATTATTATTTTGAAGTACTTTCAGAATATGAAGGACTTCAAAAATAAGATTTCACTTTTTGTGGATTCTAATAAAAAAAGTATTTTATGAGGATCTCTTATAAACATGAATTTTTTAAAAATATTAGAAAGTTCTTTCTTTAACTCAGATTTTTTTAAAATATTTTTTGAGATCCTTGTTAATATGTTAAGAACCTTCTATAGGCGTGGATTTAATAAAGGACCTTACATAGGCGTAGATTTTTTAAAGATATTTTTGAAGGACCTTCCATAGGCGTAGATTTTTAAACATATTTTTTGATGGCCTTCCATAGGCGTAGTTTTTTAAAGATATTTTTGAGGACCTTCCGTATGCGTAGATTTAATAAGGAATATATTAACGGAAATATTTTAAAGAACCTTCCATAGGCGTAGATTTAATAAGAAATATATTAAGGGAACATATTTTAAAGGACCTTCCATAGGCGTAGATTTAATAAAAAATATATTAAATGAAAATATTTTAAAGGACCTTCCATAGGCGTAGATTTGATAAAAAAAATATTTTATGGACCTTCCATAGACGTAGATTTAATAAAAAATATTTTTTCAGGGACCTACATTTAATAAAAAATATTTCTTCCGGGACCCACATAAGGCGTAGATTTAATAAAAAATATTTATAAGGGCCTTCTATAGGAGTAGATTTAATAAAAAATATATTTAAGGAAAATAAAAAGTATGTATTTATGGACCTTCCATGGCCCTAGATTAATTAATAAACTATTTTTAAGGATCTTCTACAGACTTCGTTTAAAAAATGTATCTAAGGACATTCCATAGCGTAGATTTAAGAACAAATATATTTAAGAACCTTCCATAGGCGTAGATTTAATAAAAAATATATTTACTTTCCTTGGGCGAAGATTTTTTAAAAAAAATGTCTAAGGGCCTTCCATGGGTAGTATTTTTGAGGTCACTACAACAACATCGATTTTAATACTCTTCACCACACTGTGGTACAGGGTATTATGTCTTTGTGCATATGTTTGTAACAGACAAAAGGAAACGAGATAGACACATTAATTTTTTTTAATATTTTGTAAGGTCTTAGACGTAAGCGTATACTTTTAAAAAAATTATGTTTAAGGACCTTTCATGGGCGTAGATATAATGAAAAATTGTAAGGAACTTCCACAGGAGTATATTTAATAAAAAATATTTTTAAGGACCTTCTATATGAGTAGATATAAAAGAAATATATATAAGGAGCTTCCATAGGCGTAGATTTATTAAAAAGTATATTTAAGGACCTTCCATAGGCCTAGATTTATCATGAAGTATATTTATGGACGTACCATAGGCCTAGATTAATTAGTAAACTATTTGTAAGGACCTTCTATAGACGTAGATTTAAAAAAGAAGGATTTAATGACCACCCTTAGCGTAGATATAATAACAAATATATTTAAGGACCTTTCATAGTGGTAGATTTAATAAAAACTATATTTACTTAACTTGGGCGAAGATTTTTTAAAAATAATGTCTAAGGGCCTTTCATGGGTAGTATTTTTAAGGTCACTACAACAACGCCGATTTTTGTATACCATTCACCACACTGTGGTACAGGGTATTATGTCATTGTGAATATTTTTGTAATAGGCGAAAGGAAACGACATAGACACATGGTTCCTTTTGAAAATATGCATAGAATCACTTACTGAGTCGATTTATGCATGTCCATCTGTCAGTCCGTCCGTCCGTCAGTCTATCCGTCTGTAGATGTTAAATTGAAAACAAAGTACAGGTCGCTTTTATGATCCGATTTGGATAAAATTTGGCACAAGTCACTTATTTGGCCCAAGGACGAACCCTATTGAAATTCAAGAAAATCGGCTCAGATTGAGATATTGCTCCCGTATATATATTCGTCCGATATAGGCACCAAAGTCCCTAAATATCTCTCGCTTTGCACGAAATTTGGCACAGCGTACTGAATTGAGCTTAGAATGACGTCTGCCAAGTTTCCTGTAAATCGGTTCAGATTTAGATATAGCTCCCATATATATTTTCGTCCGATTTAAGGTAAATAGGGCACCAAATTCCCTATATATCTTTCGATTTGTACGAAATTTGGCATAGCGTACCGAATTGAGTATAGATTTATGAGTGTCAATTTTCGAGAAAATCGGTTCAGATTTATATATAGCTCCCATATAGATTTTTGTCCGATTTGAGACAAATGGTGCACCAAATTCCCAATATATCTTTCGATTTGCACGAAATTTGGCACAGAGTGCTGAATTGAGTCTAGAACGATGTGTGCTAAATTTCGGCTCAGATCGAGATATAGCTCCCATATATAGTTTCGTCCGAGTTAAGATAAATGGTGCACCAAAGACCCTATATATTCTTCGATTTGCATGAAATTTGCAGAATGATGTGTGCTAAATTTCGTGAAAATCGGTTCAGATATAGATATAGCACCAAACCCTATTGTTTGTCCTATTAATACGAAATTTTGCACAACGTATCAAATTGAGACTTTAATGACATTATTGGGGTTCAGTAGTGTTGGCGGGTTATTTGGGATACCATTTGTATTTTTTGCTGAATCCTAGGCTGAAATTTAGTTTGTTATTTTTATAAAAAACAACTATTTATTAGTGGGGAATGTATGGCATTGTCCGGCGAAGGGTAAGGCAGGGAAGACTATAGTTTCGGATCTCGCCACTGATCCTCATCAGTTCCCTTAGTTTTTTGTTGGGATATTCTCCCCAGAATCTATTTCATGTTTCTTTACAAAAAACCTTTCATACCCAAATGTCTTTTGTGACAATTCGAAGTTCTTACGTTACCACGACCCCAATGAGAAGTTGGTTTCGTTGGTGCCTGAATTCGTGGTCAACAAGGCATTTGCAGAAAACTTATTGGGTTTTGTTGAAATTGGTGCAGATGCAGCCATACCTCCTATATGTATTTCGAACGGGTGTCTGATTAATATTAAATTTTTAACAGTGTGACGTTCCAATTCAAGTTTGCAATAAATCGTTTTCCACAAAATTTGTCCCATGGTACGCAGACGACTCTAAATCTACCCGAATGAAATTAAATTTGTCATAGGTTGCAGAAAGACCATGAGTATGTTCCTTCGAGGGAACAATGACATACAATTGTAAGGATACAGACGAACAATATACCTAAAGTGGTGAAGGGTATCATACAGTCGGCCCAGTCCGACTTTACTACTTTCCTTACTGGTTATAATTTTGAAGTACTTTCAGAATATACAGGATTTTAAAAATAAGGTTTTATTTTCAGAGGATTCTAATTAAAAAAAATTATTTTATGGCGGGCGAAGATTTTTTATAAATAATTTCTAAAGACCTTCCATGAGGATAGATTTTTTTTGGAAATAATTTCTAAGGCTTTCCATAAGGATAGAAAGAAATACTTTTCGTCGTACTTCCATAGGTGTAGATTTAATAAAAAACTTCCATAGGTGTAGATTTAATAAAAAAATATTTTAAGGACCTTCCATAGACGTAGATTTAAAAAATATGTATTTAGGGTCTTTCCATGGGCGTAGATTTAAAAAATATATTTAAGGTCTTTCCATGGGCGAAGATTTTTTATACCCTTCACCACACTGTGGTACAGGGTATTATGTCTTTGTGCATATGTTTGTAACAGGCAAAAGGAAACGAGATAGACACATGGTTCCTTTTGAGAATATGCATAGAATCACTTTCTAAGTCGATTTATGCATGTCCGTCCGTCCGTCCGTCTGTCCGTCTGTCTGTCTGTCTGTCTGTCTGTCCATGTTAAATTGTAAACAAAGTACAGGTCGCATTTATGATCCGAATTGAATGAAATTTGGTATAGGTCACTTATTCGGCCCAAGGACGAACCCTATTGAAATTGGGAAAAATCGGTTCAGATTTAGATATAGCTCCCATATATATATTTAACCGATTTAATGTAAACGGCCCCTATATATCTTTCGATTTGCACGAAATTTGGTACAGCTTAATCATTTAGGTCTAGAATGATGTCTGCCAAGTTTCGTGAAAATCGGTCCAGATTTAGATATAGCTCCCATATATAGTTTCGTCCGATTTCATGTATATGGTGCCCCAAAGTTCCTATATATCTTTTGATTTGCACGAAATTTGGTATAACGTACTGAATTAAGCCTAGAGTGATGTCTGCCAAGTTTGGAGAAAATCGGTCCAGATTTAGATATAGCTCCCATATATAGTTTCGTCCGATTTCATGTAAAAGGTGCCCCAAAGTCCCTATATACCTTTCGATTTGCGCGAAATTTGGCATAACGTACTGAATTGAGCTTAGAATGATGTCTAACAAGTTTGGAGAAAATCGGTCCAGATTTAGATTTAGCTCCCATATATAGTTTCGTACGATTTCATGTAAATGGTGCCCCAAAGTCCGTATATATCTTTTGATTTGCACGAAATTTGGCATAACGTACTGAATCAAGCCTAGAGTGATGTCTGCCAAGTTTGGAGAAAATCGGTCCAGATTTAGATATAGCTCCCATATATAGTTTCGTCCGATTTCATGTAAATGGTGCCTCAAAGTCCCTATTTAACTTTCGATTTGCACGAAATTTGGCATAACGTACTGAATTAAGCCTAGAGTGATGTCTGCCAAGTTTGGAGAAAATCGGTCCAAATTTAGATATAGCTCCCATATATAGTTTCGTCCGATTTCATGTAAATGGTGCCTCAAAGTCCCTATATAACTTTCGATTTGCACGAAATTTGGCATAACGTACTGAATTGAGCCTGGAATGATGTCTACCAAGTTTCGAGAAAATCGGTCCAGATTTAGATATAGCTCCCATATATAGTTTCGTACGATTTCATGTAAATGGTGCCCCAAAGTCCCTATATATATTTTGATTTGCACGAAATTTGGCATAACGTACTGAATTAAGCCTAGAGTGATGTCTGCCAAGTTTGGAGAAAATCGGTCCAGATTTAGATATAGCTCCCATATATAGTTTCGTACGATTTCATGTAAATGGTGCCCCAAAGTCCCTATATATATTTTGATTTGCACGAAATTTGGCATAACGTACTGAATTAAGCCTAGAGTGATGTCTGCCAAGTTTGGAGAAAATCGGTCCAGATTTAGATATAGCTCCCATATATAGTTTCGTCCGATTTCATGTAAATGGTGCCTCAAAGTCCCTATATAACTTTCGATTTGCACGAAATTTGGCATAACGCACTGAATTGAGCCTAGAATGATGTCTACCAAGTTTCGAGAAAATCGGCCCAGATTTAGATATAGCTCCCACATATAGTTTCGTACGATTTCATGTAAATGGTGCCCCAAAGTCCCTATATAACTTTCGATTTGCACGAAATTTGTCATAACGTACTGAATTGAGCCTAAAATGATGCTAAGTTTCGTGAAAATCGGTCCAGATTTAGATATAGCTCCCTTTTATTATAGATTGATTTTAAGTAATTGACGTACTAAGGAACCAATAGAAACAAAACGTTCTGAAATTAGTATAACCTAACCTGTGACAAGTTTGTTTGAAATCGCTTAATATTTGGATAGAGCTTAAATATATATTTTCGACCGATTTCAAGTAAATTGGGCATCAGACTCCTCATGTTAGTCAGATTGACATCAAATTGTGCACAACGCACAAAATTGAGCATACAATTACGTAGTTGCGTTTTCTAGAAGTACAGACATAGCCCAACGGACTTATTTATATTTGTTTGAAGTCGATTAACATACTTTATGGATAGATCTAGGTAGATTCACATTTAGATAAATATTACTTTTTTTCATCCAATTACATGTTAATAGTCCTGTTTAATATACCCATAGTGGTGAAGGGTATCATATAGTCGGCCCCGTCCGACTTTACTACTTTCCTTACTGGTTTAAAAATAACTTCTTAGGACCTTCCATAAGAATGGTATATTTTGAGGACCTTCCATAGACGTAGTATTAAAAAAATATGTATTTAGGGTCTTTCCATGAGCGAAGATTTTTTTACAAATAACTTCTTACCTTCTTACCTTCCATAAGAATGGGTTTTCTAAAATTATCTTCTAAGGACCTTCCATAAACATAGCTTGTTAGAAACAATTTCTAGGGGCCTTCCGTAAGGATATAAAGAAACATTATTTGTCGTCCTTCCTTGAGCGTAATTTAAAAAAAAAATATTTTAGAGGTCTTTACAAAACCATCGATTTTTTAAAAAATATTTTTCCAGGTCCTTCGTAGGCAAAACAATTATCCTGTATTTCTTTACAACTAAACACTTTTTCTCCTAAAATATTTAGCCGTTAAAACAGAACATGAAGCATCCAATTTTTATTTCAATTTAACTCATAGGACATAAAAACCCCATCGATGATCGGTAATAAAACGCATCGTTTTAATGCCAGAATCCATTAACATTTCATTGACAACTCAATAAGATCTTCAAATGTGAGCATAGCACCCATCATCACCACATTAATGAACTCCTATCGCCGACCAATACACCTGTCCTTAACGGCTTCATTAGGGATGCAAGGCATATCTGTAGCCTTGTGTTCGAATAAATTTAAATAATTGACATAATGTCCTGATGGCACCTGTAGTTCGATACACAAAAAAAGGGAATTAATGTTTGGTTTGATATCACTTAACATTTGTTAAGAGTCCTTTTCAGTGAGTGTGTGTCTAGTCCTTTCATTTTTTTTCTAAATTAGTAACTGAAATTGGAACATCATCACAGAAAAACACACAGATGTTGTTGGGAAAATCATCCGCTCGGTCATTGGATAAGGGTTAAATACAAATTATTGAAAATTAAATAAAGAGAGAAAAAATATTTCAATCCTTTAAGCAAATAGCGGCCAAAGGATCACGGGGATCATCCAAACATTTGGCTTTGGCAAATATTTACTTTAAACTAATTAAGAGTTTTCAAAAACGGATTTACGCAATAAAGTTTTCCAAAAAACAAAAAAAAAACGGAAAATATTTTACAGCAAGAGCACACACTGCTGCTCCTGTTGTGTTTACTTTATTATTTTTTTTTTGGTGGAAAACTATGGCGCATCCTTCTAAAAAAAAAGCTTTTGTTTACTTTTCTATAATAAAATAAATATGACAGAATAGAATAGTCCAGCTAGGCCAGCAGTAAAATCACTGGCCATGTAAATTCATAAAAATCAACCCCTTTTTCATTTTGGCTGTTTACAAGGCTAAAGGATTAACTGCGAGTGTAAAATATGAATACATAAATTGATCCTGGCGCAGGAGAGGGAGAAATGGAAGCTCTCGGCTTTGCATGATACGCACGTCTGCATTTGAGATCTTCTTTTGTTTTCTGTTTTTTTTTTTATTTGTTATCAAAATCGTTGTGTGGCTCGTGTCTGTTGTAATCCTTAAGGGTCAGTTACATCAAGAGCGCGTTCTGGTTGCGATGGTTATCCAGGCCACGCTTGGCCAACAATATGGAAATCATTGCTGGTGTTTGCGTAAATGGTGTCAAGCGGTGCCAAAGGCACAGTGGTGGAATACTTTATAATTCATAGAAAATAATCTGGAACTACCCAAACATTTTACGAAATGTCCTTTGACCAATGGAAGGTCCTTGAAAAATATTTTTTATTAAATCTACGCCTTGGGAAGGTTCGTGAAAATATTTTTGTTAAATCTAGGCCTGTGTATGGGCCTGAAAAATATTTTCAAAAAATCTAACCCTATAATCTGGAACTATGGAAAAATATTTTGGAATGTCCTTTTACCTAAGGAAGGTTCTTGAAAATATTTTTGTTAAATCTACGACTTGGGAAGGTTCGTGAAAAATGCTTTTATTAAATCTAGGCCTGTGTATGGGCCTGAAAAATATTTTCAAAAAATCTAACCCTATGAAAGATCTTTCAAAAATATTTATTATTATTATTTTGTTAAATCCACATCTATGGAAGTCCTTAAAATTATTAAAATTATTTTTATTAAATCCACGGTAGGTCCTCGAAACATTTTATAAGTCAACGATCTACGCCTTTGGAAGGTCCTTTTATTAAGTCTACGCCTATGGTAGGTCATTGTGAAGATAAGGTCCTTAAATAATATTTCAATCATTCTAGGGCTATGGAAGTCCTTTAAAAATATTTTTGTTAAATCTAGGCCTATGGAAGCTCTGATAGACTCTTAAAAAAATATTTTTAAAAAATCCACGCCTAAGGTTGACTTTCAAAAAAATATTGTTAAACCAGTAAGGAAAGTAGTAAAGTCGGACAGGGCCGACTATATGATACCCTTCACCACTATGGGTATATTAAACAGGACTATTAACATGAAATTGGATGAAATAAAATATGTGATATTTAGCTAAATGCGAATCTACCTAGATCTATCCATAAAGTATGTAAATCGACTTCTAACAAATATAAATAGGTCATCCGTTGGGCTATGTCTGTACTTTTGAAAACGCAACTATGTAATTCTATGCTCAATTTTGTACGTTGTGCACAATTTGATGTCAATCTGACTAACATGAGGAGTTTGAAGCCCAATTTACTTGAAATCAGGCGAAAATATATATGGAAGCTCTTTCCAAATATTAAGCGATTTCAAACAAACTTGTCACATGTTAGGTTATACTAATTTCAGAACGTTTTGTTCCTATTGGTCCCTTGATGCGTCAATTACTTAAAATCAATCTATAATAAAAGGGAGCTATATCTAAATCTGGACCGATTTTCACGAAACAAGGCAGACATCACTCTAGGCTCAATTCAGTACTTTGTGCCAAATTTCCTGCAAATCGATGGATATATGGACTTTGGGGCACCATTTGCATGAAATCGGACGAAACTATATATGGGAGCTATATCTAAATCTGGACCGATTTTCTTGAAACTTGGCAGACATCATTCTAGACTCAATTCAGTACCTTATGCCAATTTTCCTGCAAATCGAAGGATATATAGGGACTTTGGGGCACCATTTACATGAAATCGCACGAAACTATATATGGGAGCTATATCTAAATCTGGACCGATTTTCTTGAAACTTGGCAGACATCACTCTAGGCTCAATTCAGTAGGCTATGCCAAATTTCGAGCAAATCGTAGAATAAAGAGGGACTTTGGAGCACCATTTACTTTAAATCGGACGGAAATATATATGGGAGCTTTTTATAAATCTGTCCCGATTTTCAAGAAATTTTACACACATCATTCTAGACCTAATTCAGTTCTCTATGCCAAATTTCGTGCAAATCGAAAGATATATAGGGACTTTGGGGCAACATTTACATGAAATCGGACGAAACTATATATGGGAGCTATATCTAAATCTGGACCGATTTTCTTGAAACTTGGCAGACATCACTCTAGGCTCAATTCAGTACGTTGTGAGAAATTTCGTTAAAATCGAAAGATATATAGGGACATTGGTGTACCATTTACATTAAATCGGACGAAGCTATATATGGGAGCTATATATAAATCTGGGCCGATTTCCATGAAACTTGGCAGACATCACTCTAGGCTCAATTCTGTACGTTGTGAGAAATTTCGTGAAAATCGAAAGATATATAGGAACTTTGGTGGAACATTTACATTAAATTGGTCGATATATAGGGGAGCTACATCTAAATTTGAACCGATTTTCATGAAACTTAGCACACATCATTCTGGACCTAATTCAGTACGCTGTGCCAAATTTCGTGCAAATCGAAGGATATATAGGGACTTTGGTGCACCATTTACATAAAATCGGACGAAACTATAAATGGGAGCTCTATCTAAATCTGAATCGATTTTCAGGAAACTTAACACACATCATTCTAGACCTAATTCAGTACACTATGCCAAATTTCGTGCAAATCAAAATATATATAGGATCTTTGGTGCACCATTTACCTTAAATCGGATGAAACTATTTATGGGAGCTATATCTAAATCTGAACCGATTTTCACGAAACTTGACACACATCATTCTAGACCTTATTCAGTACGCTGTGCCAAATTTCGAGCAAATCGAAAGATATATAGGGACTTTGGTGCGCCATTTACCTTAAATCGGACGGAAATATATATGGGAGCTATATCTAAATCTGAACCGATTTTCTCAAAACTTAGCACACATGATTCTATACTTAATTCAGTACGCTCTGCCAAATTTCGTACAAATCGAAAAATATGTAGGCACCTTGGCGCACCATTTTCTTTAAATCGGACGAAAATATATATTAGAACTATATCTAAATCTGAACCGATTTTCAGGAAACTTAACACACATCGTTCTAGACTTAATTCAGTACGCTGTGCCAAATTTCGAGCAAATCGAAAGATATATAGGGACTTTGGAGCCCCTTTTACCTTAAATCGGTCAAAAATATATATTGGAGCTATATCTAAATCTGAACCGATTTTCTCGAAACTTAGCACACATCATTCTGGACCTAATTAAGTACTCTATGCAAAATTTCGAGCAAATCGAAAGATATATGGGACCTTTGGTGCCACATTTACCTTAAATCGGTCGAAACTATATATGGGAGCCATATCTAAATCTGAACCGATTTTCACGAAACTTGGCACACGTCATTCTGGACCTAATTCAGTACGCTATGCCAAATTTCGTGCAAATCGAAGGATATATGGGTACTTTGCTGCACCATATACCTTAAATCGGACGAAAATATATATGGGAGCTATATCTAAATCTGAACCGATTTTCTCAAAACTTGGCACACATCATTCTGGACCTAATTCAGGACTCTGTGCCAAACTTCATGCAAATCGAATGATATATAGGGACTTTGGTGCCCCATTTACCTTAAATCGGACGAAACTATATATGGGAGCTATATCTAAATCTGAACCGATTTTCTCAAAACTTGGCACACATCACTCCAGGTTCAATTCAGTTCGCTATGCCAAATTTCGTGCAAATCGAATTATATATAGGGACTTTGGAACCCTATTTACCTTAAATCGGACGAAAATATATGTGGGTGTTATATATAAATCTGAACCGATTCGCACGAAACTTGGCACACATCATTCTGGAGCTAATTCAGTACCCTATGCCAAATTTCGTGCAAATCGAAAGATATATGGGTACTTTGGTACACCATTTACCTTAGATCGGACGGAAATATATATGGGAGCTTTTTATAAATCTGACCCGATTTCCACGAAACTTACCACCCATCGTTCTAGACTTAATTCAGTACGCTATGCCAAATTTCGTGCAAATCGAAGGATATAGAGGGACTTTGGTGCACCATTTACATAAAATCGGACGAAAATATATATGGGAGCTATATCTAAATCTGAACCGATTTTCAGGAAACTTAACACACATAATTCAAGACTCAATACAGTACCCTATTCCAAATTTTGTCGAAATCGAAGGATATATAGGGACTTTGGTGCATTATTTATCTAAAATCGGACAAAAATATATATGGGAGCTATATCTAAATCTGAACCGATTTTCACGAAACTTAACACATATCATTCTTGGCTTAATTCAATACTCTATGCCAAATTTCGTGCAAATCGAGAGATATATAAGGACTTTGGTACACCATATACATAAAATCGGACGAAAATATATATGGGAACTATATCTAAATCTGAACCGATTTTCACGAAACTTAGCACACATCATTCTGGACCTAATTCAGTACCCTAGGCCAAATTTCGTGCAAATCGAACGATATATAAGGACTTTGGTGCACCATTTTCATAAAATCGGACAAAACTATATACGGGAGCTGTATCTAAATCTGAACCGATTTTCACGAAACTCAGCACACATTATTCTGGACCTAATTCAGTACTCTATGCCAAATTTCGTGCAGATCGAAAGATATATAGGGACTTTGGTACCCTATTTACCTTAAATCGGACGAAAATATATATGGGAGTTTTATCTAAATCTGAAACGATTTTCTTGAATTTCAATAGGGTTCGTCCTTGGGCCAAATAAGTAACTTGTGCCAAATTTCATCCAAATCGGATCATAAATGCGACCTGTACTTTGTTTACAATTTAATATGGACAGACGGACGGACATGCATACATCGACTCAGAAAGTGATTCTATGCATATTCTCAAAAGGAACCATGGGTCTATCTCGATTCCTTTTGCCGGTTACAAACATATGCACAAAGACATAATACCCTGTACCACATTGTGGTGAAGGCATGGCTTTAAATACCTCTAAACGGTTAAGGCTGTCGAATGCGACTTTATAGTCGACGAATAGGTGCTATGTGTCGATGTGTTTTTCGTGGGTCTTTTCCAGAATTTGGCGCAGAGTAAAAATCTGATTGATTGCTATTCTGACTTTATCTTGGCTAGGTGGTATACACTCTATACCATAATCACTTATTGGTTCTGGGGTATCATCTTCACCGGCACTATTTGATACCGGTATTAAAGGGCTCCGATAGGTCCTTTCCGACTTTAACTGCTGACCTTGTACCACCTAAAGTTATCCTACATAGCCGTATTAATTTTGCAGGAATGTCGAACGTAGACATGGTTTTAAACACCTCTGAACGGATAGGGCTGTTGAATGCGGCTTTGTAGTCGACGAATATTTGGTATGTGTCGATGTGTTTTTCGTGGGTCTTTTCCAGGATTTGGCCCAGAGTGAAAATCTGGTCAATGGTGATGTTGTCAGGTCTGAAGCCGCATTGGTATGGTCCAATAATGTCATTGACCATTGGCTTCAATCGTTCACACAGCACACTGGATAGCACTTTATATGCGATGGGATGGAGACTAATTGCATGCCCCATGATTGGAACCTCAGCATCCTACGTCCCGTGAACAAAAAAGGAGATAAGACGATATGTGCCAACTATAGAGGGCACATATCGTCTTGTCTCCTTTTTTGTTCACGGGACGTAGGGTGCTGAGGTTCCAATCATTGGTCATGCAATCCTCCAGCCAAATTGTACTAATCAGCTGATGCATGCTCCTGACCAGCATCTGACCACCAGTCTTAAATAGTTCGGCTTGTAACCCATCGGCACCTGCTGCTTTATTATTCTTCAGCCGATTGATTGCTATCCTGACCTCATCTTGGCTAGGTGGTATAAACTCTATACTGTCATCTATTATTGGTTCTGGGGTATCATCTTCACCGCTACTATTTGATACCAGAAGGTTTTCAAAATGCTCCATCCAGATCCTCAGCACGCTGTCTGTATCTGTCACCAGATTTCCTTCTTCATCTCTTTGTGATTCAAACCTAAGGTGGAATCACAAAAAATATTAAAAAAAATCCCCGAAAAAGGTGGACTCATTAAAAAATATTTTTAAAAAATCAACGCCTATTTTAAAGCCTTAAAAAAATATTTTGAAAAAATCCACGGCTATGATAGACCCCTGAAGATATTTCTTAAAAAAAATCCTTTGCTATGTAGACCCTTAAAATCATCATCGGACATCAATTCAAATATTTTTTTTCTTCGGTCGCATTTTCATAGTGGATCGTTACAGAAATACAAACAAATCCTTGCAAACAGGTTTCATGTCACGTGCTGCGAATTACAACGACAAAAAGCAAAACCGACAACCAAGAACAAGCATACTCACACACAAACACACACACACATTTGTAATAAAGGACTTACAACCAGGACAAATGGTCATCAGTTTGATGGAAAGTGTTGTCGACCGGTGTTGATGAACTGGCGCCGGCGATGGTGGTGGTGGTGGTATTTCATTCACTTTCAGTTAAATTTCCTTCACCACATCATCAGCAAAAGGATCATGTAAGGATGTGTGTGTCTGTGTGTTTGTGTAATATTTTTTTTATTATTTTGTAAACCTGATTAGCCAAAAGCATTTCTGGCTTTCCACATTTTTATGCTCACTTCATTTATAATTTCATGTATAATTGTGCATTGCATTGTATCCTTGTTATCCTTGCTGTGAAATATTTGCAGCAAAAATAAAGGGATAATTTACCCTTTTTTGGAAAGGATTTTTATGTGGAATTCATTTTTTTGTTTCGGTACCAAATGAGAATTTATTTGAAGTGTTTCGGAGTTTTTTTATATGACAGTTAAGTGCTGCAGATTGTCATTTTTATGGGAATGTTTGACATGGTGCCGCCATTGTGGCATAGTTATGTGGAAAGAGCCGAAGGCGGAATGGTAAATTGGCAGGGATTTTTTCTTAAAAGAACGCAGCAAAAATGAACCTGAGGTCCTTTCGAATGTTTTTCTATAGAAAAAAAATTGGACCTGAGGTCCTTTTGAATTTTTTTCTGTAGAAAAAAAATTGACCTGAGGTACTTTCGAATTTTTTCTATAGAAAAAAAAATGGACCTAAGGTCCTTTGGAATTTTTTTCTATAGAAAAAAATGGACTGAGGTCCTTTTGAATTTTTTTCTACAGAAAAAAAGTGGACCTGAGGACCTTTCGAATTTTTTTCTACAGAAAAAAATGGACCTGAGGACCTTTCGAATTTTTTTTCTACAGAAAAAAATGGACCTGAGGTCCTTTCGAATTTTTTTCTATAGAAAAAAAATGGACCCGAGGTCCTTTCGAATTTTTTTCTATAGAAAAAAATGGACCTGAGGTCCTTTCGAATTTTTTTCTATAGAAAAAAATTGGACCAGATGTCCTTTCGAATTTTTTTCTATAGGAGGTCCTTTCGAATTTTTTTCTATAGAAAAACATGGACCTACGGTCCTTTCGAATTTTTTTCTATAGAAAAACATGGACCTACGGTCCTTTCGAATTTTTTTCTATAAAAACATGGACCTACGGTCCTTTCGAATTTTTTTCTATAGAAAAACATGGACCTACGGTCCTTTCGAATTTTTTTCTATAGAAAAACATGGACCTACGGTCCTTTCGAATTTTTTTCTATAGAAAAACATGGACCTACGGTCCTTTCGAATTTTTTTCTATAGAAAAACATGGACCTACGGTCCTTTCGAATTTTTTTCATTGGATAGAAAAACATGGACCTACGGTCCTTTCGAATTTTTTTCTATAGAAAAACATGGACCTACGGTCCTTTCGAATTTTTTTCTATAGAAAAACATTGACCTACGGTCCTGTCACGAATTTTTTTCTATAGAAAAACATTGACCTACGGTCCTGTCACGAATTTTTTTCTATAGAAAAACATTGACCTACGGTCTTGATGAATTTTTTTTATAGAAAAACATTGACCTAGGGTCTTCGCGAATTTTTTCCTATAGAAAAATATTGACCTAGGGTCTTCGCGAATTTTTTCCTATAAAAAAACATTGACCTAGGGTCTTCGCGAATTTTTTCCTATAGAAAAACATTGACCCAAGGTCTTCGCGAATTTTTTTTATAGAAAAACATTAACCTATGGTCTTGATGCATATTTTTCTATAGAAAAACATTGACCTACGGTTCTGACGAGGTTCTTTTCGATTTTTTTCGAATTTAGACCCACTTTTTCCTATATTTATTCTTCTCACAACAAATCCCCCAAGAAATCACGATAGGGAAATTATATGCATCGAATACCCCCTTAACCAAGGAATTGTAATAATGTTGTTTCTTCATCACCATGGTTATGAGAAAAAATGCAATCCCACAGATATCCATTAAAACGCCTACAAGCCGAACTGAAGCGGCATACCGATGAAGGAACTACAACGACAACAAAAATAGAACTGACACTAGGTTCACGGAATGATACACTTTGTACAAAAAAAGAGAGTACACGCGCCAATTGTACACAAACAAAAACACACTGGCACAACACACACACACATACACACGTGCACGACATGTATACACATGAAGGATATGCAGGATTAAAAAGTGGTACAAAAACAGCCATTGCAACACCAAATCCTTTTTGGCTGATAATGATAATAAAAATAAAACGTAGAGTACATTTATGTAATGGATAATACTGGTAGGACCCCCTTTCACCCTCTCTACATGGCTCTCACGTGCACTGGCCTGCCACCCACCCGCTCCTTTGTTCATGTCGATCATAACCAGACAAATGCTATTAAAGCTTAATTTGTGTTTATTTAATGCAAAAGAACAGATAAGAATAAAGTCCTTGCCTTTAGGCTCCCCACATCACCCCTCTCTTTCTCGAATATCCTTGGTCCTTGTTGTTTTCACTTTCCCCTCTGGATTTTAATAGGTGCCAAAAAACACACACTCGGAGAAGAAAAGAAATCCGCATGCATTCAAGATACTCTAACTTTCACTCTATTGCTAAACAGGACATTAGCCATGCAAGGATTCGCAGGTTGGTCGTTCGGTCGATCGGTCCTCATATGCATTGGATAACAGCTTTTTAAATATCATAAATTTTTAACACATTGCAAATGTAATTGTTATTGGACAGGGTGTGGCTACAACGACACCAAAGAACAAGGCCCCAATTTTGGAATAGTGACAAAGATAATATCGGAGAGATAATAATGAAACACTGTTGATGCTGAATCATTATTATAAGGTGTAGTTGGTGTTATTTTAATAATAATAATGCTTTTGGCAGTGCATACCTTTAGGCGCCGACATTATCATTACCATCATCGTAGTCGTCGTCATCATTAAAATTATTGAAATAGTGCACATGGAGGGGAGACAACAAAACAAGGCTATTATCTCTTGGCCAGGAGAATAAACATATGGATGAAATATTATTTTGTATAATACACAAAAAAGTGGTGCATACTTTTAGGCAAACGTAAAATATATTGGAAATAAGTGAAAATGATGTATGAATGAGTACCAACACAACATAG
>NW_026876847.1:0-20675 GCF_032173495.1 Musca vetustissima | reverse complement strand
ATAATTAACATCCACATAACATTAAGCATCCTTATAAACGTCGTATTTTGAAGGACTATTAACATGAATTTGGATAAACTAAAATACGTGAAATATATTTTAACCGACTTAAATCATTCTTAGACATGTCATTCTGCAACCTATACTAAATTTTTCATATTGACAGATATAGAGTCGTTTGTATGCAATGGGACAACATTATAGAAATCGATTTAAAGCAAATATCAATCGGGCACCCATTGATAATTTGGAGCCCAATTAACAAGAAGTCGGTCGAATATATAGGCTAGGTCTACAAAATGCAATCTGATCAACATTTGGTGCACCATTTACATGATATCGGGCGATTTCTACGATTAATGTTGTACTAACTTCAGTACGTTTTGTATTGGTTCTCTGTAAGGAAAGCTCCCACATAACGTTACATCCTAAATTAGCAGTCATTTTTATACCCTCCGCCACACTGTGGTACAGGGTATTATGTCTTTGTGCATATATTTGTAACAGGCAAAAGGAAACGAGATAGACACATGGTTCCTTTTGAGAATATGCATAGAATCACTTTCTGAGTGGATTTATGCATGTCCATCCGTCCGCCCGTCTTTTGATGTTAAATTGTAAACAAAGTACATGTCGCATTTATAATCCGATTTGGATGAGTTAATTTATTTGGCATAGTTAATTTATTTGGCCCAAGTACGAACCATACTGAAATTGGTGAAAATCGGTTCAGATTTGGACATAGCTCCCATATATATTTTCGTCCCTATATATCATTCGATTTTCACGAAATTTGGCATAGCGTACTGAATTAAGTCTAGAATAATGTGTGTCAAGTTTCGAGAAAATCCGAATGTGCCCCGAATGTACTTTTTGTAGTTTTTTCATTTTTTTCGGTGTAAAAATATTATATTTTTAAATATTTCTATAATAATACACATCGTAGTTAACCACTTTTTAATAATATTGTCTTAAAAATTTAAAAAGTTTTATACACGAAATGGAATTGAAATATTACAGAAACATCCATAAAAATACAAAAACCTATGTATCTAAATAAGCTTATTAGCTAGAAATTTCAAACTTTGTGTAAGTTATTTATTTCGTAATTGATGCACCAAAATGATGCGCGAAATTTTGCATAGTGTACTGAATTGAGGCTAGAATAATGTGTGTCAAGTTTCGAGAAAATTGGGTCAGATTAAGATATAGCTCCCAATATATTTTCGTCCGATTTAAGGTAAATGGGGCAACAAAGTTCCTTCATATCTTTCGATTTGCACGAAATTTGACATGGGGTACCGATTTGGGTTTAGAATGATGTGTGTTAAGTTTCGTGAAAATGAGTTCAGATTTAGATTTAGCTCCCATATATATTTTCGTCCGATGTAATGTAAATTGTTCACTAAATACCCAAAGTTTGGCCGACCGGCACACAATTTTGTACAATGTACTGATGTTACTATAATTGAATGTTTTGTACGTTGAAATATTTCTAACAAGCTTTTTTATATATTTGTTCGCCCATGACAAGTGTATTTACAGAAACTTTGTGGTTTTGTTCTGTATTTGCACTTGATGTTCTTGGTGTTCTGCATGTTAATGGGGATTTTCGTGCCTTTGAGATGGAAATCTGTCTCTACCATAGCTCGTGTGTTAAGTTTCGAGAAAATCGGGTTAGCTTTAAATTTATATTCATATCATATAGTCGGCCCAGTCCGACTTTACTACATTCATTACTGGTTTATTTTGGGTTCTCCTTAATTAGAAAATCTACCAAAAATTGTCAATATTGGCCGCAGTTCCCTTTTAGGCCCCATGTGGCATGTTTTTTAAGCGAATTGATTTTTGAAATTTTCGTGGGGTGCTAAATCTTCCTACTAAAAATTATTTTAGCTTGATTTCCTCATTATAGTGGACTACTTTGGCATCCAGGGATATTGGTCGATAAACAAAGTTGTGCGGGAATTTTTCTATATAGGTCCATAAGCCCCAAATAAAAGTTCCACCCGATTGACTTAAGGAATTTTGAATGCACACCATATGGCGGAGAGAATAAAAAGTTCGAGCCGGCCGAACATAACGTCGTTTTTATTTGTTAAAAACCCCAAACGTGGAACTGTAGCCCTGACATCGTATATTTCGAGATGTTGCAATGATGGAATATCGGTAAACGTTGCACCATAAAAAATAATTTTCAAACCGTGCCCCAATACCTACGAAATGATTTAGTAAATCATTTTTAACAGATTTTTTCTATTTACCTCAAATAATCTAAAGTTGCCTACTGGCAACTTTTAACTTTCCCCTTGAAGTTTTGTTATACGTCTGTTTGTTTTGGTACCATAAAACAACATCTAACCAAACAAAAATATACAAAGCATAACACAGTCAACCATCAACAATGCATTCAAATCTGTTAAGCCCACTTATGAATTGCATTCCTAGTCATGGGAATGCTAAATTTGACTTACAACTCAGTACCTCATAATTTAGTTTCAGAGTCAAATCTTTGCCAAACAAGAATGAAAAACGTGGAAGTGAAATTGTGTACGAATATAAATATCAGTGTTGAGTAAAAGTTCAAATAACAACCATTTACGACAAAACTTCAATTTGTGAGTCAAATAGTTGTAGATGCAAACGGATTCAGTTAGTTGTTCAAAAATATTCTAAAAAAGTTTGCACATTGATTAAGGAGTAAAGATATAAATTGTGGATTTTTTAAAAATTGTCGTGGGTTGGAAAAAATAGTCTTACACTGCGCTCATTGTAAGGTCAGGTTTGTACAATAATAATTTGTCTATCACTTTTTTTTTGATAACTTTCTATTAAGGAAATTAAAAACAAAAACATATGTCATTCTCACATGCTATTGTACATTGTTCCCGAAGTGGTGATATCCACTTCCAATCGTTTTATCCTTTTTTCCGTTTGTTAATTGACTTTTCCTAAAAGCCATACCACCATAACTTTTATTAAACACATATAAATTTCTAATCTCCCAAGTCAAGCCTTGTTCGCACCAAAAAAATATATAAAAAGAAATTTAAAATTTTTTTATTTACGATTTTATCGAATTCACAACTGACTATAACTTTAATAGAACTGGAAACATGTGTCGTTAAATCAGTGAAACATAATGCTCTTCAACTAAACTGTGTTTTGGTGTTATTTGAAGAATGTGTTCGTCCTCTCTCTAAAGAAATATGTATTTTTTTATTTGTCTAACATGCCAAATAAAATTTGAAGCATTGCCAGCATTTGTCCACGGCAACAACGACTAAGAAAATGGACAAACCTGTTTTTCAGACATACGAAAATAAAATAAAAACCCTTTCTTCAACGTTTTTTTCTCCTCTCGTTTTATCGCAAATGACCACTTTGACTTTAGAAATGTTTGTCCCCATTTTGCAGGATACACAAAGGATTTGTGTGAACAAAGCAAGTGCCGCAAGGTTCTAATTCACAACATTTGTGAGCTTTTTTTACAAAACATCTACTTCAAACTAAACTCGTACTACTACTACAGTGAGGGCATAAATAAAGTCAGGGCAGTAGATGTACAATCTTTTAAATGTTGTTACGAATGTTTTATATGAAATTTATTACAGATTTCATTTCGTTAAATGTAATTTAATTTTATTGCATGTCTGACCATTTTTTTCTTTGGTGAACTATTTAATTAGTATTAATGTTATGTTTGTTTCCTCTTTTCAGGTAAATGCCTCTGCTCGAATTTAAATTTCTCTGCGTAAGTATAAACTGATGATATAAATTAAGAAACAGTCTCTACAGTTGGGATCTATCATCACAGCCTATTTCTTAACATAATGAAATGGCTCAGATCGAAACAAATATAAATATATGGCCTCTGGACACCATTTGGTAACAGAGGCCATAACAAACATTTGGTAAAATATTCCAAATATCACAATATCTAACCATAAACCAATATTGCTAAATTGTGGTAGAGAAATTTGATACCCAATTCGATTGGTCTTTATGACAATCGGCATATTAAAATGTTAGTTTAGGACCAAAGATCTGTGCAATTTTTATGCCCTTCCCCAGTGTATATTAAATTTGTCATTCCATTGTAAAACCCCGATACGCCATTTTCCTGGTAAGAATAAAATTCCATCCGTCCTATGATTCCTATGTCCGTCCATCGTGGTTTGAACAAATATTTGAGATAATGCTGCGAAATTTCGAGCATACATTGCTGGTACTCCTAGCATAAGAGGTATAATAGAATAATAGAAAAATATAGCAAATAGAATATTCCTGTCAACTTATTAGAGTAACCCCTATCTAACGGTACCCCGAATATTCGGTACTTCGAATATTGGTCCATTTTTAGGGTAGCTCCCATATAACGCTATATCCCGAATTTCGGTATTTTGGAAAGATTAGGCATGTGTTTCGACCAATTTATTATTGTTCCCTCCACCATAACATGGAGAGTATATTAAGTTTGTTTTTCGTTGTAACTCAATTAAATAATTATTTTCGACCCTATAAAGTATATATATTCTTGATCAGGGTAAAATTCTATGTCTGTCTGTTGTAACCACTATATGAATTGATATAGATTGCCAATTTTTTTCATACAGTTGTCTTTTACCTGCAGTCAGGTTAAGTTCAAAGATAGGTGTAATGTACCGGGAAAATCCTGGAATAACTTCGAATGAAATTAATAAGTTTATGTCTACTACTAGCAAAAGCAGTCGGCTCGGGGGTTCGAGTCCTGCCCTTCCTATATCCTGATTACCACTACAATAATAAATTAACTCCCTTTTTATTCTACGTTACGCATCTTATTTATAGACATCATAAAAAAAATCTGAAAAAAAACAAAACAAACCCCGACGTTTAGAATATTGGTTGTAAAGTTATCCTCAAATATTGGGGCTTCTCCCAGATGTAGTGGAGCGCCTCGCCTCTATACCCTCTCCTTCCTATGTCCATTAGGCGACTAATTTGAATGGACCCCGAAAATAAACAAAAGTTACATTATCATTCCATTGCTTCTGTTGTCATTATTGAGGAACTCTAGAAAAAATACCTTAAGCCATCATTTTAATTTCAATTCACATATATATTTTTTTTTATTTCAAATTATAAATTCCCTTCTGGTGAAAAAAGCTTAGGACTAACATTATTCTTAACAGTAACCTACTGTAAAGTAAAGAAATTGTATTACAACTAAATCAATCAAAAATTCATAATCAAAACAAACAAAAACCAGTAAGGAAAGTAGTAAAGTCGGACGGGGCCGACTATATGATACCCTTCACCACTATGGGTATATTAAACAGGACTATTATCATGAACATGTCATTCGTTTGTTACAATGGAACAAAAGTATGTAAATCGACTTCAAACAAATATAAATAGGTCATCCGTTGGGCTAGGTCTGTAAAACCCAACTACCTTATTCTATGCTCAATTTTGTACGTTGTGCAAAATTTGATGTCAATCTAACAAAAATGAGGAGTGCACAATGCACAATTTACGTATATATGGATGCTATATCCAAATATGAACCGATTTCAACGAAACTTGTCACAGGTTAGGTTATACGTTTTTTTTCAGTACGTTTTGTTCCTATCAGCCATATATTGGTTCCCTGGTGCGTCAATTACTCAAAATCAATCTATAATATAAGGGAGCTATATCTAAATCTCAACCGAATTTCACTAAACTTGGCACACATCATTCTGGATTAAATTCAAAGCGCTATGCAACATAAGAACTTGGTACATTATTTAGATTAAATCGGACGAAAAAAAAAATATATATATATATATATACATATATATATATATATCTAGATCTGAATCGATTTTCACGAAACTCAGCACTCATCATTCCAGCATCAATTCAGTACGTTATGCCAAATTTCGTGCAAATCGAAAGATATATAGGGACTTTGGTGCACCATTTACATAAAATCGGACGAAACTATATACGGAACCTATATCTAAATCTGGACCGATTTTCCCGAAACTCAGCACACATCATTCCAGCATCAATTCAGTACGTTATGCCAAATTTCGTGCAAATCGAAAGATATATAGGGACACCATTTACATGAAATCGGACGAAACTATATATGGGAGCTATATCTAAATCTATACCGATTTTCTCGAAACTTGGCAGACATCATTCTAGACTCAATTCAGTACGTTATGCCAAATTTCGTGCAAATCGAAAGATATATAGGGATCTTGGTGCACCATTTACATGAAATCGGACGAAACTATATATGGGAGCTATATCTTAATCTGGCCCGATTTTTCCCAATTTCAATAGGGTTCGTCCTTGGGCCAAACAAATGAGCTGTGCCAAATTTCATCCAATTCGGATCGTAAATGCGACCTGTACTTTGCTCACAAAAATACATGGACAGACAGACGGACGGACGGACATGCATAAATCGACTTAAAAAGTGATTCTATGCATATTCTCAAAAGGAACCATGGGTCTATCTCGTTTCCTTTTGCCTGTTACAAACATATGCACAAAGACATAATACCCTGTACCACAGTGTGGTGAAGGGTATAAATATAGAAATGAAATTCTAGTAATAGATCATCAAACACGCAAGAGCCAAACAAAACTGATAATAAACTATCAAAATGCAATTAATATAATTGTGGAGTACATCACTTCACTCAAAAAATCTATTGTTTATTATCAGCAACGATAAAGAAGAGAAGATAAAATCTCTTTCTATTTTTGTCTCATTTATGCGTAATGATGTAGCTCAAAAGAAAAGAAAAAAAATAAATTAAAAGCGAAATGCACTTGATCACCCTATTTAAGAGTGTAAATACTATTTATGGACATACGTATGTTTTTACATTATTCTCAGAGTAGTCTAACAACTAATGAGAATTAGGAGATATTTTTTTAAGAGACTTACCCACACTGGATGATGACGATGGAGAAGGCCTTTCCAAGATCAGCTCCCGTGGATACCGCTGTCTTTTCTTTGAGCTATTAGTAATGCTTAGGTTGAATTTAATAAATAGCAATATACACTCATGCAAAAATCTCTGTTGTTCGAATTAAAAGTTGTGAATATGATTTTTTCTTTTGTTTTAAACTTGATAACTAAATTTTTAGATTAAATTTATATCAAAACTAGAATATGAAATTGAATTGTTTCAATTTTAAAATCACTTTTTCACAATAATTTTTTTTTCAATCATATTTACACTTTTAATTCGGATTTTTTTAAAGCTCTTTAATGATGCTCTGTTGCTACTCTGTACAGTTTACTTAGCTCAATAAAATGAAATGCTGGTGGATATTCTATCAAAAGTTGACCGCTGTTGGGGGTGCTGCGGAGGTTTTCAATGTGCGTTTTGTGCTTACTACTTCTGTTAATCAAACAGGTCATTTGAAGGTGGATAGTTTGCAGCTCTTTCGAATTGATTGCCGGTATGACTTTTGCTTGTTACTTCTGTTGACCATACAGGTTATTTGAAGGTTGATAATTTGCAGCCCTTTTGAATTACTTTGCGGTACTACTTTGGATTATTTGTTTTTGGTTGCTTCCGAATCGTGTAATTGTCTCTCTGGTCTAGGTTTGCAGATTTTGCCTTCTAGGTTTTCAGCTCCGCACAACCATAGGGTGGTCCGATAGAGATCAAATGTATGATTTACAGACAATTTTTAGGTAATTCGTGGCAACTAATAAAGCAATATCATTCAAGATCTTCTGGTTTTGCCAATTTGGACACTGGATATTGATTGTATCCACAAAGTCTAAGAGTCTGACGATGTTGGACCAATAGGTACCAGGCCGCGTTGAATGGTGTTCCTTTAATTTTGGACACCAGTGATTGGTGGTATACTGGTAAAGAA
This sequence comes from Musca vetustissima, assembly GCF_032173495.1. Lineage (NCBI taxonomy): Eukaryota > Metazoa > Arthropoda > Insecta > Diptera > Muscidae > Musca > Musca vetustissima. The sequence goes on along the minus strand of NW_026876847.1, from coordinate 12,797 downwards.
ATATACATTGGTACTTTATGGCACCTTAAAAAATACTTCAAAGGGTATATTTACCTTGATTCTACAAAATCTTTATTTTCTCCAGTAGAAAGTTATAATATTTTGAAGGAACAAATATTTCTTTATTTCCTTAATAAGATTTTGCCATATTTCACACTTCAATATTAATTTAAAACTTAATGATTTTGAGGATTAAAGAAAACTATATGTTTTTTTAGTACGACTGCTCTGGTTGGCTGATAAAATTAAAAAGGAAGTTCCTCTGAAAATTTTAGCGTGGTTAGCTTACGCTTGGCATCAGAAAGTTGTCAAAATTTGTGTGTCAGTCAATATCATATGTTCTGATCAATAAGCGTTATCGATATTTCATGCCCTTAAATTTTATTTTAAAGCCACTATTTTCATTGCATATTATCCCGTTTTTTTCTTTTCTCACTTCTTAGGAAAATTTTAAAAATTCATTAATATAAAACACCATAGTAAATTTATAAAAGCTGAAACTCAACGGAATAGATAAATGTAATTGTCGCAACAGAATTTTTTGTCAAATAAACAAAACTGTAATTTCAATATTTTCTTCATTTAAATTTTTTGTCCGGAACGTCCATTCTATGCCATTCCCCGAAGATAATCATGAGTTGAACAGAGGTCACCAAAAGAAAAAAAAAATATACACAAAGCTTTAACAACGTAACCTAAATATTTTGGCAGGGAACTCTACTCCTCTCTATAAACATTTTTCATCATTATTCCTTAACATTTACATTCGTTACTTCCGTTTCAGGATTTTATTATTCATTTTTTCGTCCATTCTTTCTCGTTTACAATGGAATATTTATTTTTATTCAAATTCACTTGGATTAACCAAAATGAAAAGTGTCAAACATTGTGAGGTAGTACAAAAAAAGAAGAAAAAAAAGCTAGTCCACCATAAGTTAGGCTATTTTGGTCAAAATTAAATATACAAAAAAAAAAACATTCGGCATATTATCAAAGGTAGCTGCAACTATTTTAGCTTATTTCCGTAAGTCAAACAATGTCATAACATTTCGCATGGTTTGGGGGGTTTTTTGATCTGGAGACATTGTTTGTCCAGAACAACAGCAATTCATCATCAAAGACATTCTGTACGACACCAAATGATTTCCCCTGATATTCTTGCGAAATCTAACGACATTTGCCACGTGCTCTAAAGGTGAGCACGCATTCTCCCACTCGTACACTGGCACACACACACATCCAACCACTAACAGATACCTGCTGTGGAGACTCTCTTATAATAATAAAAGTCAGGAATAAAGGCACAGCATCCAAGGCAGGATGTTGTTTTTCGTGCCAATAAAAATACGAAATTTGTGTGAAATATGACAAAATAGCAAATATTACAAAGTAATCTTTATTCTTTCATGCTGGTACGCAAAATAAACATAATTCCCCGGTTAACTGGATTTTTTCGGGGATTTAACGAAAATCCCTGTTATAAGAAAATAAAAGCCTTGTTTTTTGGCAATTTCTTCTAACAAACTTTTGCGTAATCTTTAAAATGTTGATATATTGCTGGGAACTTTTGTAGGAAAGTTGCACATAATAAAATGTGAATGTCATTTGAGGTTCTGAAAACAATTTTTGCCAGCTTTGAGGATTTTCTTTTATAATTTATCTTTCAATTTTTGTGGGGAAGGATATCATTATTTGTGATTGTTTTCAAGGACGCCATTTTGATAAACAAAATATCTTACCAAACCAAATAGGGAACATTTTACCAATACTATGGGAACTCAACTGAAGACTATAGACATATATTCCGAAAAAATAAACACTAAATTTAAATAAAAAGTAAACCTTCAGAGAATAAAGAAATTTTTGATCAGTGCCCTAGGCCTCAAAGGGTTTCTAATTGCCACATTACAATCATATCAATTGGAAAATGTCGGTGAACCCTTTAAAATACAGCTATTTTCTATAGAAACACAATCATATAGATCCATTAATAATTAAGTGCAATACACCCTAATATATCATTTCTTATTGTGTAATACAGATTTGAATGAAATTTTAGATCAATCCTGCTGACTCGTAATATTCAAAAAAATTCTTTATTTGGTTACAAATACCATATGCCATAATTACAACCTTTTTTTCCTATCTGCAAATATTACATAAAATATGTCTTTCTATTGCAGACATAAATACTTCTGATATTATTTTTACACCACCACAATTTAAATGTCAATATGTTAATTTCCTTGTTATACTAATAAAATCATAAATATTAAAGTGACCACATAATGTTGTCGTTCAATATTGGCCTACCATTGCCTAGGCATAATCGATATTAACACGTGTAGCATTTAGAAACAAATTGGTGTCGTTTAACACATTTCCTTCAACGGCTTCAATTTGTGGTCATTATTAATGCATGGTGTATACAAAATCAATATTTATCCATTAGACCAAAAATCAAGGAAGAAGGAATACAAAAAAAAAAACAACAAAACCATTAGAAATTCAAATACAGTTGATATGTATTTTGCTAATGAACAGTGTTGCCGTTTTCCCCATTTCATTAGAGAAATTCCTTTCAAAATGGAATCGAAAAAAAGCAATACAACTATTTTGCGCCCTACATTCAGGAATCTTTTTATGTGGACAAAGACATTGTAAATTCTCGGCTAGTATGTTGTTCATAATCTAAAAATTCAGGAAAATATATGTATTGAAAATTATACGTTGTCTTTGTATGGAAAGAAGCTCTTTATTCTCAACAAATCCGCAAAAAGGGAAATTACACCCACTTAAAAGTACTTAAAAACATCCTTCTTTATGTGGGAATTATGTCAAAGGATGGACAACCAAATTTTTCGACAAACGTAATTTTCAATTTATAGCCACTTCGGTGGGAAAATGCTTCTAAAACCTGAAAAATACGCAAAATAAGACGGCTCTAAGGGACTATCTTCAAAGTATGACCTTAATTGATATACGTATGTCAGGCTCCAAAACCCCCAATGAGAATCCAAAATATCACATTGGATCCAATTCGGTTGGGAAACTATAGGCACAGTCACCAAAATGCCGAAAGTGGCCAATAGTAGTAGTAGGATTTTTGGTAGGAACATTTGCTACCCAATGAGAACAGAAAAATCAGAGTCAATTCCGTTAAGAAATGAGCCAAAACTCCCTAATAAACCGAATATTATTGTGCCGTTATAAGTAGCGCGATATTGATAATTTTTGGTACCCCTTCAGAATACAAAATTACTTCCAATTTGGGTACAAACGAGCCCAGTTTTCCAAAAATACCGCATAATGTTGGGGTACGTACCGCCTCTATGGAGGCTGCACCGAAACATGGTCCAATATAGATATTTTTTGTAGGGATATTTTCTACCCAATGAAAATCTAAAATACCAGATTTGGGCTACTTCGATTGGAAAAGGAGGCTACCCCGAAATATGGACCAATAATAATATTTTCAAAAATATAAGAGTGAAGTTATTTCGATTGAAAAGCGTGACCAAAATCTCCAAATTACTGAATTTTGGGAGATATAATTATATGGTGGGTATCCTAAAATGTAGACCAATATTAAACATTTTAGGTAACAATAATTTCTACTCAATGAGTACTCAAAATACAAAATTTTAGCCAATTTGGTTGAAAAACTGCCACACAAATCCTCAAAATACTGAATACTTGGAGCTATATGGGCTTTAAGCCGATATATCCCATTTCAATACCAAACATCCCAGGAGTAATTACAATGTATATATTTACAAAATTTTAAAAGTCTACCTTTGATATTGCAAGCTCTATCGTGTTTTCAACAGACAGACGGAAGGACGTGGATATCCATGGATAGAATTATACTATATATATACATAGAATTATACTATATATATACACTGGCGGCCAATACTACTGAATAAATGTCCCGTAACTTTTTTGAAAATTAAGTTATATTGAAAGTTTTTTTTTCAGAAATATGTGAAAGGCAATCTGGCTTTCCGATTCTTATCAGAAATTAAATACTCTTTCTCAATAGTTTCCGGGCTACCGTAGCTCGTCTATGCTTATTGAATCTATAAATTGCTAAATTTGATCCTTGGATATACTTCCAAAAGGTTCAGAGGGCAAGGAGTCCCCTGAACCTTTGGGAAGAGGTTATGTCTCTTTGTTTGTGTAAATCTTTTGATGTTGCTATCTATGATGCTCCAAAGATTTTTCTATATGATAGAGATCAGATGTTTGTTTTGCCCATTTTAAAATCCTGATTTTTGACTTCCTCAACCAATTCTTGACGTGTCAAGCGGAAACACCCAAAAAGCGGGTGTTTTTGAAGGAAACCCTAGCGTTCTCTAACACATTTGCATAGACAATACGATTCACAACTTCCATATAAAGAAAAACAGCCCAATACAATTATTGACCCTCCTCCATGTTTACCAGTATCAATTAGTATGAGCTCTTGCGAAAGGCTATCTGGCTTTCCGATTATTTTCAAAATAAAATAACTTTCTTCATAGTTTCCGGGTAGTTTCTGCTATAGATTGTCCACGCTCTGTTCTTGAGGTTATATTCCAGGATAACCTTCTCACAAATTCCATTGTATTGAATTTGTTGATCAGTACGAACTGATGTTCTTTTGCAGCCTTCCTCCGTAATGAACTGTCACTACTAATATAGTTGTATAAAATCTACTTATAATTCTAAATATCTCTTATTTATTCATGGAATATTTCTACGAAATCATTTTCTGTGAGAAATTATTTTCACAATCACGGGCTCTTTTTGAGCTCTTTTATTGGAGTACTGCATTTGTTTCATTTTTATGTTTTTGGCAGTAATTTAAAATTGAAACCCATACCCATGTTATTGTTATAAAGTTCATTTAAGACTAATCATCTATAAGGACTGAAATAGGTGTAGAAAATAAAACAAAGTAATTATAACCGTAAAAATAACTAAAATTTTAGAGCTAATCTGTTTGTACTGTAGTATTGCTTTAGTTTTATCCAAACAAAAATTGACACAATTTCTTATCCACAAATTATTATTTATTTCATAATGAATTTTGCATTAATTCTTATTTCAAAATATGAACAGTCTCAGGTCGTTGTGTCACAGCACAGTGATCTCCTGCGTGAGTTTTGATTCAAGAGAATTTCATAAGTTTGGTACGAAAACAAGGTAATCCAGCAAAGCTCTTCGAAGTAAATGGTTGATTGTTTCTTCGTCAAAACTGATCGTGTGACTAGAGTAGGACTGTCAATTCCAAGTGGTACACACGCATTCTGTTTCCCTGAAATTTGTAGTGGATAAAGGTTCTTCGACATTTAGTTTGAGTGCATTCAAAGGTATATAAATCACGCTGAAGAATACTTTGGAAATTGCATGGAAATTAAATTGAATGGACTGGTCAAACTTAACTGCATCTTAATTATGCTTCTCAGTCGCAGCCAAATTAAAAGTTTTGTCATGCTGACATTTCGTGGAATTAAACTTCTAATATATTCAAAATCATTCTGATTGAAAACGGTTAATTGGCAACCCTAAAACGAAAACCTATTATCATGTTAGTAGGGATATCATGTTGTATAATTAACATAAATCATTAAACATCACTCATACTGCCCAGTGATTAAACTACGTTAAACAAATCAAAATGTACACAGTATGTATGTGTGTGTGTTAACTAATAATCAAGCAACATTTGCTGTTCGACTATAATTAAAATGTCGTAATAAGCAGAGACTAGAAGCCAAAATATTGCCTTAATTTAACATACATCGACGAACCGAATGAGAAGAACACGCAGACGAAGAAGTTCAACAAACGCTGTTTATAAAGCAATAAACAAACTTACAGAACATTAATAAATTATTAAGTAATTTGTAAGCCTTGAATCGAATGATAAGCAGCAGCAACAACAACGCCGTAACGAAAAACAGGAAATATGGCGAAATAAGGAAACGGAAATGGGCATAACTAACAGCAAATCTGTAATGTGGGCAGAGGGGACCGGAGGGAGACAAGAGCGAGAGGTAATGTGTTCCTACTGACCATCCACACAGATAAATGGATGGGCAAATAAGATGTTAGATAAACATACATACAACGAATACAAGGATACATAAAAAGGCCAGATAACAACATTAAAAGTTGCCACAAAATGACACATCTTGATGGCCACTTTATGACCTCCTGGATTCATTCAAATGGCATTTCAGCATTTCTACAAATATTTGTTTGGCAATATTTCCAATGACAGTTTGATTAGAGACAAATGTTGTTGTTCCGACTGCATGTCGGTCGGTCGTTCATTCGTTTGTTTGTTTGTTTACTCAGCTGAATTCGATAACTGAAATGTAACTTCTTGTTCTTGTGTATGCGTAGATATCTTCTGTATGTGTTCTTTTACTTCTATTATTATTATAAATTACCAAAGGTCATGTCCACAAACAAACCGAAAAAATAACAAAAACCAACCACAAGGTCAACGTGTCTCCCTAAAAAACCCTCGAATGCTAATTTCCATTTAATATTTATAAATGAATACAGACGTGTGTTGTTAAGGCCATGCGTGCCTCGAACTTACCAACATGTCCAACTAGTTTTTGTTTATCAGGAATTTCCCACCGACTATAACAACAAAAGGGAAAATTTCAGCAACTGTATTAGAAGGTAAATACCCCTCACCATTAAGAGAAAAGTTTCGTAGCAACTACGCCAAAGATGCGACCTAACACTGACAGGTATTCTATTATTGTGGTTACAGGTCAATTGATGCCATTGTTAAGGTACCCAGATGAGACCACAAGGACACATTTCCCTCTGCTGTAATTAAAGCATAATATTTGTTCAATAAGTAGTTCTACTTCGGCATTGTTGGCCACATTTGGCCACAAAATGTGGTTAACTACTTGCGAGGGATGGGCGGCGTTGGGAAATTTATCTTCAGTTATTCATTTATCAAACAAAGTCAACGTCAACGGCACGCCACCCCAACGATGCGATGCGACGCGACATCGATGGCATTAACGATGGCGGATGACATGGCTGACAGTCTGGTTAATGCGGTCATGTCAGGGTGCTTGGTTTTGGCTTTGGCGAAATATCAACATTTTAAATGGTCTTTAATAAAGACAATACGAAGAACAATTAAGCCCCCCTGGACTTAAAATATTCTGAATATGGTCTTTGTGGTCGATAATGAGAAATGGGAATTTTTGTGGTAACTCTAATCCGGGCCATTGTCACATTCTTACTAGTCGATAACTTTGTTAATTAGAGAACACTTACCATGGAAATTTAAAGTGGGGATAATTTTTTTGGAATTCTATGCTCTTTAGAATTGTTGAAAACTTTAAAATTGAAAAGGCTTATAAGATGGTATTTTTCGTTGGCAGAAAGCATGGACTCATATTAGCATTTAATTAAATCCATAGACTTTTTTGTGCGTTTTTTTTTATCTGGAGCAATTTATACTTGACCTGATGGGTAAGTCGATGTTCAGGTATCTACACAAATAATACAGGACCTATACCAAATGATTTATTTTTGCAATGAAAATTTTCACATTGAACCAGTAGAGCAACTAATATTTCTGGCCAATTTTTATTGAAAAGTTTGGCTTTTTTAACATAAACGTACTGATCACGGGACATGTCTTATGTTATTTACAGAGACTTAAAAATTCAGTTTGTAAAAAAATATTGTTAACCTCCAAACATTCGACATTGCATGAGCAACAGTCCGCAACATTGGTTGGTATAATTTGTGCAAAGGAATTTTGAAAATCAAAATGTTTCCAAAGATTTTTATAAGCCGCACAGTGTCACGACCGCGGTCAAAAATGGTTAAACCCATGTACATCGGAGGGCATTTCTTTTTTTTGATGCGAATTAACAGAAAATTATCCAATTAGAATATATGAAATTTTATATTGACAACTCAAGTAGTTTTGGTTCAAATCTGATAATTGTTTGCAAACTGATGTTTTAAACATATCTTAGAAAAATGGATATATTTTCCTAATGGTCAAATATTTTAATATTCAAATTAACAGTTATTATAAAAGTTATTTAGGTTGCCGTGTAGGTTAAAAACTAGGATTCGCTGTTGTTTGTATGTATATAGAGATCATATGGTGAATAAAGTTCATCTTATTTAAGGGAACCCCCCATTCTCGGGGTCAAAAAATTTTATTTCGTTTTTCGAATCTACACTAATTCAAGAATGTCCCTACAAAATTTCAAGTGAAAATCTCAAGAACTCTTCAAGATATAGTCGATTTAATGTGGCGGCAAGTGGCGGCAAGAGTGACTCTCAAACTCTATACGCATTTTTCTCGAATCAATATGGCGGGCACGATAACTCAAAAACTAATAACCCAATTCCCAATTTTGGGAAGTTACTATGTGAGTATATAGCTAATGTATGAACTAGGATAAATCCACTCGGTGAAGATCTTCCTTATTTTTTAACTTGGTTTGTGGTAAAAAATTGGCGATTTTACAAAAATATTTTTTTAAAGGTCCGCCATTTTGTTGATTTTTGAGCGAAGCCAATAATCCTAGTTCATACGAGAGCCAGACATGTACACTTTCTAACACCGTTGGAATTTTCGGATTCCGATGTTGCAGTGAGGAATCCGAAAGGAATCATGCCCTTAAAAAAAATTGAAACCAGTGGAGTAGAATAAAAGTTTCAATGTGTTTTTTTATTTGAATATGGTGAAAAGTGTGTTCTTTAACGTATAACGAATTTTGCCGCGGAGGCTTGCGGTGTTATTTAACTTTTTTGGTAACCACCTTATAAACCAGTAAGGAAAGTAGTAAAGTCGGACGGGACCGACTATATGATACCCTTCACCACTTTGGGAATACTCAACAGATGAATCTTAACAGATTTCCCATTTCTGAAGGGTGAAATGGACCTATAAACATATCTTTTTGCAACCTATACTACATTTTTCATTTGGTGAGATATGGAGTTGCTTCTTACAATAGGACAAAATTATGTAAATCAATTTAAAGCAAATACCAATCTGACACCCGTTGATTATTTGGATACATATCTGCTAAACATGAGAAGTTTGGTGCACCATTTACTTCAAATCGGACGAAAGTATTTATAAAAGCTATTCGATATCTAAGCCAATTTCATCGAAACTTGTCACAGAATATCGGGAACATTTTGAGTTCTTGGTGCATTATTTACTTAAAATCAGGAGAAAATATTTATGGTAGCTCTATCCAAATTTGAACCGATTTCAATTAAACTTTCCACATGCTATGTTATATAAATTATATAATTTTGAGTCTTTGGTGCACCTTTTACTTAAAATCTTACAAAACTATATATAAGAACTATATCTACATCTGAACCGATTTCAACAAAACTTGCTACACGTTATCCCATAATATATTCAATAAGCTGTGCAAAATTTTGTGCCAATCGAACCCACCTGGGAAGTTTGATGCTGAATTTGTGTATAACTTCTAGGTTAAACTAAGTTCAGTACAAAAGATATATGTGGACTTTGGTGCACAATTTACATTAAATCGAACGAAAATGTATATGGGACCTATATCTAAATCTGGACCGATTTTCAAGAAACTTAACACACATAATTCTAAAGCTAATTCATTACGCTATGTCAAATTTCGCGCAAATCGAAAGATACATATTGGTGCACCATTTACATTAAATGGGAGGAAAATATATATGGGAGCTATATATAAATTTGAACCGATTTTCATGAAACTTAGCACACAGACGGAAGGAAGGACGGACATGCATAAATCGACTTAGAATGTGATTCTATGCATATTGTCAAAAGGAACCATGTGTCTATCTCGTTTCCTTTTGCCTGTTACAAACATATGCACAAAGGCATAATACCCTGTTCCACAGTGTGGTGAAGGGTATAAAAATATGACATATTCATGACAATTATGTTATGTATAAAATTAAAGAAGTTATTGTGGGCCAAATAGGATTCAGGCCCTTATATGGGGACGGTGTTATTGCATTATGTAGTAGTAGGTCATTCATGCTTTGACAAAATAATGTTCCAATTAGGTTTTAACCTTAAAACGAGACACTTGTGGGAAAGAACACAATAATAATTTTTGGAAATAAGATTTTTAATCACAAGGAATACGATATGGTTAATTCTAAGGTGTATTTAATAAGGTGTATGCATGAACTACAACAACTAATTATACTACAAAAACTACATTATTGTTATAGAAAATAAATTGACAGTGCATAAATTTGAATATGAAGTTTGGTCATAGATATGTTCCGGAAAAATATACAAAAACATTAAGCAAATCCCCTAAATAAACAGACTGTTGTATTGTCCCCTCAAAATGGCACAATTTAAAATTCATCTGTAATTTTTATACATTTCACCATAAGGCGGAGTCTATATTAAATTTGTCATTCCGTTTGCAACACCTCGATATATTTACCGGAGTCTACACAAAGTATAAACACTGGTTGCTAAAACTAAAGCAACTAAAATTGTATGGTTAATAAATGCCGCATAACTTTTCAGTTTTAAATCGAAATAAATAATAATTTATGGATAAGGGAATTGTCTCAATTTTTGCTTGGACAAAACTAAAGCAACTCTACAGTACAAACAGATGAGCTCTCAATTTTTAGTTATTTTTACCGTTATAATTACTATGTTTTGTTTTCTACACCTATTTCGAATCTTATAGATCATTTATAAAGCGATTTTACTACAATAACATGTGTCCGGTTTACAATTTCAACTTACTTATATTATGCTTTCGGATGAATTATTTATATGCTGTGAAGAAGTCCAAAAATGAAAGGATCATGCCACTGTATTGTATTGGAAGGGTACTGGGAAGCATGGAGGAGGATCAAAAATTTTATTGGGCTGTTGTTCTTTTTATGGAGTTCGATATATTTACGAGATTTATGAAGTAATGAATCGGATTACCTATACAAATTTGTTGGAAAACATTATGGTTTGGTGTGTTTCAGTTTGACAATAACCTCCAAAATACACAAAAACATGTCAAAGATTGGTTGCGGGAGTCAAAAATCACTATTTTTTATGAACAACACAACCATCAGATTTTTATTCTATTTAAAAATCTTTAGAGTATCATAGATAGCAAAATCGAAAGAGTTTCACAAACAAATGGACATAACCTCTCCCCAAACGTTCAGGATACAAGGAATAGTATACCCAAATTGAGCATTTTATTGTTTCAGTCTCCTAGGTGTACTGTCGTAATGAAAAACCAGTGAGCGGAGCAGTATAGTCGGACGGGACCGACCATATGATACCCTACACAACTTCGACGAAACTATAACTTTCTGTGGATCTATATTCTGAGCTTGGGCAATATTCAACAAATATTACAAATATTCAGTACAGCCCTTCTAATCACTTGTCCAGATTCCCTTCACCGTGGGTTGTGTTGTGATGTTCGGCTTTCAAAAAAACACACCAAAAAAAGTTTTCGTTCCACTTCATCCCAAAATTATTATATGATAATCACCGAAAATTATAGGCGTTGTCGGTGACCATAACTTGAACCGCATAAAAATTTCAAAGCGATCAGCGCTATATTTCCGCCCTCTAGTGTGGTAGTGGTTTACTAAATATATATGAATACCTGTAAATATTTATGTGTAAGTCCCGCATCCGAGTACATGCGACAACATAATTGGTATCAATTTAAAGGTCAACCACTCCTCTTGAACATACTATCAACTTCTCGGGTCTAGGACCTTCAGCTGCAAATATATACCCCATAGAATACAAATTTTGTAATTTTTTCATACAAACGTCAGGGTCCATTTGACCCGCTATATATTGATCGATATTTATCAAAACAGGCATACTTACTCTTTGGCCCGACCCACTTCTCCGTGCAAAAATTCGCGGGGTTTGGGTCATAATTGCGGCATCTGGAGTGACCAGAAAAAACCGACAAAAATACAGTTTTTGGTCCATTTCATCCCCTAAATATTAACGAATCTTTTCCAAAAACAATAGGGGTCTTCATTGGCCAGAACCCATCCTACATGCAAAATTTCGTTAAGATTGGTCCATAACTGTGGCCTGTATCGTGTTTACAAATTATAATGGACAGAAGGACGGACGGACACACATGTCTAGATCGACTCAGCTATTCGAGATATGACGATCGGTATACTTAAAGGTGGGTCTAGGACCAATATTTCGCGGCGTTACAAACTTTTGGGGCTGCACAAAGCTATAATACCCTGACAACATAGTTGTGTAGGGTATAATTATGATTACTAGCAACATTTGTCTATTTGCTTATTATTTATAAAAAACAACAAGTTGCTTAAGTTTTGGGTCAGTATTAGTATTCTATAGAAACTCCCCAAAATACCGAAATTCGTGATATGTCGTAATATGGGGGCTACCGTAAAAAGTGTTCCAATATTGAAGATTTTAAATAACTAATAAACATCGCAATTTACCAATTTAATGTTCAGATGCTGTTTATTTTTTCTTCACTAAAAATCAAATTATTTTAATTCAGTCGAATTTATCTGACCTTCATATTATCTTAAATTAATTGAAATGACTAGTCATTTTTAAACTCATTTACACATTCATACTCACATAAACTGGCAATCCAACTGTTTTTTTTTTCATCCCTTAATATATCCATCCATATGTCCAAATCCAGAAACATTTAATTAATTGAATGGACTGTAGAGCTTATGATTGATAGCAATACATGATGAGTTTAAGTGTTACATAACAT
>NW_026876846.1:0-20310 GCF_032173495.1 Musca vetustissima | reverse complement strand
TATTCCAGCTGGTGCTCCACATATGGGTGGACTCTGGGAAGCTGGAGTAAAAAGCTTTAAGCAACACTTTCGAAAGCAAGTTCGAAACGTTCGGCTTACATTTGAAGAATTAGCGACTATATTGGCTAGAATAGAGGCATGTTTGAATTCGCGCCCACTTTGTCCGTTATCAGATAATCCTGACGACTTCGTAGCATTGACCCCAGGTCATTTCTTGATAGGCGCCCCGTTACTAGCTCCTCCTGAACCTGTCGTAGTTGACGAATCTATATCGTTTGTGAATAGGTTTCGTAAAGTTCAAGCGCTTGCGCATTTGTTTTGCAGTCGATGGAAGGAGGAATATTTGAAAAATCTGCACATGCGATATAAATGGAAATTTCCAGAACGAGAAATTGAAAAAGGTGATCTTGTTTGTATTCGTCACGAACAGCTTCCACCGACGTCGTGGAAATTAGGCCGAGTAGAAAACGTTTACCCGGGTATTGATGGTCACGTTCGAATTGTCGACGTTCGGACCGCAAACGGCGTTGTAAAGCGGCCTATTTCTAAATTAGTCACTTTGACCGAACAATTAATTTCTTCATCCAACTAAATTCCCATATTTTCCTAGTAACATGGATTCCTCAAATCTCTACAACATTGACATCGTGAGCGAAATCGACGCTCTTTTGGAAAGAGCTGACAGTCTGGGATTGCAGTCTTCGGACGGGGTCGATGCATTGGTGCAACCTATAGCTTCGGTAAAGCTCAATGAATCCGAAACGGAATCCGTTACTGCGGATCCGAAAAATAAAATTTGTTTGTCCGAACCCGTTACTGCGGGTTCCACTAATTCAAACCCAAGTAAGGAATCCGTAACTGCGGGTCCCTCGTTCGCGCCTCCATGTGATAATTTCGTCACCAACCGGTCCGAATCCATATCTGTGGGTTCTTCTGCGCCCTTGGACCATGTTCGTATGGTTAATACGGGGAGGTCGTCCGTAACTGCGGGCGATTCGAATGCTCCCCATCGATACAGTTGTCGTATTTGTCAACGCCGGCACTCGTTGAGCGCATGCAATGCATTTCTTGCCATGACGTTGGATTCGCGTCTTAATACTGTGGCCAAATACCGGGACTGTACGCGCTGCCTGGGAAAATGGCACCAAGCCCGAGATTGCCATAGCAGGAAGGCCTGCAATAAATGTGGCGGCGGTCATCACTCATTGTTGCACGATGACCGAAAAGATGTGGCACAAACCTGTCAACCGTTGTTCCGTCCGCGTCAAAGTTCAAGGTCACGTCCGTATCCCATTTCTGTGTCTCGTCCGAATTCAAGGTCCGAATCACGTTCGTCCGAAGATTTCCACAATCTCTGCCGTTCAAATGGTCATTCACTTGGCACTTTGCCGTTACAAACGGTGTCGACAATATCTCCAAGTCTAATAGTGAGACTTCAATGTGTCGGACCGTCCTTCCCAGTACGTGCAGTACTGGATCCATGCTCCATACAGAGTTTAATATGCTCCTCTATGGTAGACAATTTGCAGCTACCCACCTCCAATCTAGACGGAGTGAGACTTGTCCGAGTTTCGGCCACGTCCGTCTACGATTCAACTCAAACCATATCATTTATGGCGAGAGTAACTGATCTTCGGCATGTTTACACGCCAAGAGAAGAAGTGTCCGCACGGGTGAAAGAGGCATTTCTGGAGTTGCCGTTGGCGGACCCTAACTTTTTTAGGCCTAGTCGGGTTGCGTTGGTCCTTGGTCCCGATGTTTACGCCAAAATTGTAACTCACCGAGTGCAGGCGTTACCTGGGCTACCTATAGCACAATACACCATATTTGGATGGGTATTATCTGGCGTGTGCTATACGTAGTCCGACAATATGTGTATCCTCTAACTGTTAAGATTGAATTTATAAAAAAAAAAAAATGAAATAAAATAAAATTGAATTAAAAATGCTCACACACTGCACCGCCTACCATATTTTTATATATTACTTTAAGTAACTAGTCGTAAATTGAATATCTGTGTTACAACATTAATAATGTTGCAAGGTGGGCGCCAATGTTTAAGTAAGAATCTATTTTGTATGCATTGTTTGGAAATGCATCCTTTGAACGCTCGTGTTCATTGTGTTTGTTTTGCATACTCATTAGAAAACTGAATACTCCTTATTGTTACAACATTGAACTGTCAGTTTTCTAATGAGTATTGTTTTGCGCCAATGCCACTTTGCAGCATTGTTGTTATTCTTTTTTGGCTTCTCGTCACGATCGCTACAAGTAACACAGGTAATCTGTTCGTTCTCACTTTCTTCCCCTATTATTATTTATTTTAATATTTCAATAAAACTTAAAATCAGAAAACTAAAACGTTCGTGTTTTATTTTCTTTATTTTTCGAAACGCAATTTCGGCGCCTAAACAGATACCATTCTATGGTATGGTTTTTTCATTGGTTCAAATATCTTCCAAAGATGATATGTCTCTAATATCTACAGAATATTGAGCACATTATAAGCTCTTGTAAGTACGCAAAGTGGTATCAAATAGTCAGATAGTCCGCCCGACTTTTGATTTTTATACCCTTCACCACAGTGTGGTGCAGGGTATTATGTCTTTGTGCATATGTTTGTAACAGGCAAAAATAATCGAGATAGACCCATGGTTCCTTTTGAGAATATGCATAGAATCACTTTCTGAGTCGATTTATCCGTCCGTCTGTCCGTCCGTCCGTCCATGTATTTTTGTTAACAAAGTACAGGTCGCATTTATGATCCGATTTGAATGAAATTTGGCACATGTCATTTAATTGGCCCAAGGACGAACCCTATTGAAATTGAAATCGGTCCAATTTTCGCTATTTTGAGGTTCTTGAGCGCGTTTTTTAACTGAATTCGCTGAAATTTGGTACTTCGAGTTCTTATTGGGTAGCAAATCTCCCTACCAAAAATTATAAATAAAGGTTCATTTTTTCCGTTAGCCCCCATATAAGGGTACCCCCAATTTTCTGTTTTTTGGGTGTTTTGATCGCATTTTTCGACCGAATTCACTGAAAGTTGGTACTTTGAGTTCTTATTGGGTAGCAAACCTTCCTACCAAAAATTATAAATAAAGGTCCATTTTTTCCAGTTTTCGGAATGAATTCTCTGAAATTTTGTACATTGGGTTCTTATTGGGTACCAAATTACTACACCAAAAATTATAAATATAGGTCCCGTTTTTCTGGTAGTCCCAATTTTTGGTATTTTAGGGGTTCTGATCGTATTTTCCGACCGAATTGACTATAATTCTTTCGGGTAGCCCCAAATAAGGGTACCCCCCAATTTTCGGTATTTTGGGGTTCTTGAACCAAATTCTTTTTATACCCTTCACCACACTGTGGTACAGGGTATTATGTCTTTGTGCATATGTTTGTAACAGGCAAAAGGAAACGAAATAGACACATGGTTCCTTTTGATAATATGCAAAGAATCACTTTTTAAGTCGATTAATGCATGTCCGTCCGTCCATGTATTTTTGTTAACAAAGTACAGGTCGCATTTGAGATCCGATTTGGATACAATTTGGCACAGTTCACTTATTTGACCCAAGGACAAACCCTATTGAAATTGGGAAAAATCGGTTAAGATTTATATAAAGCTGTTAAGATTTAGATATAGCCGTGTTAAATTTCGTGAAAATCGGTTCAGATTTAGATATAGATCCCATATATATTGTCGCCCGATTTTAGGTAAATAGTGCACCAAAGTCCCTATATATCCTTCGATTTGCACGAAATTTGGATTTATAAGTAAATGAAGAACTCAAAATGTGGCCGAACATGTGACAAGTTTCGATGAAATCGGTTTAGATTTCGATATTTTGCTTTTAATTTCTTTATATAATTTTGTCACATTGTAAGAAGCAACTCTATATCTGACCAAAATTTAGTATAGGTTGCAGAATGACATGTTTAATTTCATGTTAATGGTCCTTCAAAATTGCGACGTCTGTTAGGATCCAATCTATTGAATATACCGAAAGTGGTGAAGGGTGTCATATAGTCGGCCCCGTCCGACTTTACTACTTTCCTTACTGGTTGAAATTGCAAAGTGTCGATGGGTCTCAATTTGGAATTATTCAACGACAGTGCTATACGGTTCCTTGTCTTAGATTTCCTTTAAATTATCTTAAGGTCTTCAATGGAATGAGGTATTACTATTATAGAGTGCCTTAGTCTAGATATCGAAAGTATCGATATGTGCTATTCTGTAACAACATTTGCCATTACCGACAAATATCGATAAAATTATTTTCGGTCCCGTCCCAATTTGTTCCTTCCCAAATCCGCTTTATTATCATTAATTTCCCTTTAAATTCCAACTGAATGAATACATCTTAATTTTGACACATTATCTTTGCATCCTGTCACATCATGTATACGTGTCATAGTCTAATTTGATATCTCTTTCTCTGCCTCCAGAGGGAAGTTTTTCGCCGAAAAAAATAAAAAGTCGATTAGCATTTGTCCTTAAGGCAAAATGCATGGCATAGCGGAGCAGTCAACAATTACAAACAAACAAACTCCAAGGAAGTGGCGAACAATAGCAAGCATAGGAAAACCCATAGTGCTCTTTTTGTTGTGCAACAAATGAACAACCATAGAGAGGATATGTACAGGATATGTGTGAAGTGTTTTTGCAGTTTCAGCCATTCGGAAAAGCAACAGTTGCAATAATATTTTCCTTTTTTCTCGAAAAAATGAAACGAACATTTGCATTCCGTTCACAGACACAAAACTCCACAGCTGCAGCAACAACAACCATACTACAAGGAAGATAATACTTGTAAGAAGAGCAACAAGCCAACTAAAGTACACAATCATGTTGCATGTTGCACAAATAAAAATTTTAAGATTTCTTTTCTTTCTTTTTTGCTTCTTCTTCTACTTCTTGAGTTGCAATAACAAACAAAAAACAGAAGGAAGTAAAACTAAAACTATGAACTAAAATGTAAACATCATTTAAATACCATAAACACCATGTCTTTTGGCATGAAGTTTGTGCATTAGTTGCAGATATGGGTGTGCGCTTGTGTGTGTGTTTGTTGATGTGTGTATGTGAATGTGACTACCACATATGCTAAGCCAGGAAGATGATGAGTGCTATAACAATCCTTAAGTAATGGATTAACAAACAAATGCGGATGTATACAAGTACTCATATGGTTATTTGTATGTGGATGTGTGTGTTTTGATTTGTATATGTGTAGTAGTAGTTGTAAATGTGCAAACAAACTTTCTTGGCATTAAAGTAAGAATAAATTTCGCAATGGAGTTTTTCTTGGAACCTAATTACATTTTAGACTTTTTATCATGAATTTTGCGCCAAATCTTCACAACGATGACCCAGGCCAGTATTTTGGAGGTTTTGATCGTATTTTTCCACCGAATTGGCTGTAATTTCGTATTTTGAGTTCTTAATAGATACCAAATTTCTCCACAAAAAATTATGAATTTATGTCCATGTTTTCGAATAGCATCCATATAAGGGTACCCCCAATTTTCAGTATTTTGGGGTTGAGTGCGTTTTCCAACCGATTTCGCTGCAATTCAGTATTTTGTAGTCGTATATGGTATAAAATCTCCCTACCAAAAATTATTAAAATTGGCACCATTTTTAGGGTAGTCTCCATAAAACTTACTTTTTATACACTCCACCATAGTGTGGAGGGTATATTAATTTTGTCATTCGGTTTGTAACTCATCGAAATATTCATTTCCCTATAAATATATATTCCTGATCAGGGTAAAATTTTAAGACAATCTTTCCATGTCCGTCCGTATGTTTTAATCGTGCTATCTTCTGGAGGAATTGAGATAGGGTGCTGAAATTTTTCATAGGGTTGCCTTCTGTCTGCAGGCAGGCCAAGTTCGAAAATGGTATAATCGGCCCACGTTCAGGCATAGCTCCCCCAATCTGGTTACCGTTATCAATTGTCTTAGATAGGGCATATGTTATGATTTGATATTTTGAGAAGTACCAACAGGATCCTCAAGTCTTCGCCCGGTTGCACCTGGTGTGGTGAAAGGATACCTTTTAAACTCCTACAAAACATAGGCCGGTGAGTGGCAAGCTAGGCGGCGTTCTTGTCGTTTGCGAATGTGATTCTCAGTGAAAGACCATTTAGGCCTGCTAGCATGCCGACCTGAGAACTGCAATATGGTGTCTCTATCTTCACGAAAAGAGGAAAGTGATATCCATCCATCGACACAACCATACGTTGTCGCTGAAGAATCTAATTGGTTTTTGTCGTCGGGAAACGTTTCCCGACGCTTATGGACAGACGTCTTTCGCTCAATCATATCAACTGGCTTATCAGACAGCCTGATTATAATTATACAGTTGCAGCCGTCCAGTCGTATGAATGCTATCACCCATATCAGCTGCCTAGACAGACACGAATAGTCTTAGTGCAGCTAAAATCAGGATGGTGCAGCAGCCTTAATACCTACTGGGTGCGAATTGACGCCACGATACCTAATACTGCCCAGCATCTGGGCTAGGAACACAGGACCACCCATTCAACTGCCCAGCGAAGCTTACCCACCTTTCCCTCAATTCCCTATCGACGCATACCATACAGGTTGAATTTGGAAACAGCGGAGTCAGAATCGGGCAACACATAATGGATTCACTTTCTTGTTTTTCAGTTGATACAATAACAACACATCAATCTGATGATGTAATTGCAAAAATTTCCAAAAATATTGAGCCACTAACTTCCGGGAGCGCAATCTAAAAGTATCCAATGTAAAGTCTACTGTGTCACTTCCTGGACGCGAGAAGTCAATTTAGAACTTGACATTCTCATCGAAGGTAGGCTCATCCCCACCGTCTGGCACCTCCTGGGCAAGGATAAAGAAACGTTGGTAACGGCATACAAGGCCATAGCTCGTTGCATCCACTGCCCAGTCTGAACTCCTTTCATTCGCGACACCCAGTGTCGATCCTTGGTAACTATACAAACTAATGCACTCCGCAACCGACTATGTCCAGATGACGAGCGTCGATCAATTCCTTGAGGAAATACGTCTAGTGACCAAACAGTTTCTGCTGACATGCTATCTGCTGTGTCATCCCAACCATCACACAGTGATGGCAGATCCACATCTGCCAGGGATTCAGGCGCTGTGGTGAAGACATACAATACGTCATCCCATCGGACGCCAACAGATCTTCGATAACGAACGCGATGAAATCCTTGCATCAGGTGGCAGTCTCCAAAAATTGCAATTTTGGGCAGTGAGAGGTAGTTGGTACACCACATACATGAAATCGGACGAAATTATATATTGTAACAATATCTAAATATGTTCCGATTTCGTCCTAATCGGATATACCTTACCAGTTTGGTGTACCATATACATAAAATCAGACGATACTATATATGTGAGCTATACCTAAATCTTGACCAATTTTCAACAATTTCCATTTTTCCATAGCCCATTTTCAGGTGGCAGTCTCTGAAGCCAAAAATTGCTACACATGCAAAAAAAGTTCTACTCCAACATTCTCCTGCAATTTTGGGCAGTGAGAGGTAGTTGATACACCACATACATGAAATCGGACGAAATTATATATTGTAACAATATCTAAATATGATCCGATTTTGTCCTAATCGGATATACCTTACCAGTTTAGTGTACCATATACATAAAATCAGACGATACTATATATGTGAGCTATACCTAAATCTTGACCAATTTTCACCAATTTCCATTTTTCCATAGCACATTTTCGATATTTTGAATATTTTAAAATTATGTTTAAATTTTACTTACAGTTGCAGTTTTTGTGCTACTGTAGGTCCAATATACAAGCCCCGACCCCTTTTCGATTTTATGAAGGATTTTGGCACGTTTTCTGTCGGAAAATGCTGATATTTTTTCGGGCTTTTAAAGACTGATAAAGATTTATGTAAAAAATGAGGATCCTAGAGCCATGTATTGACATACCTCCCATGTACAGATCCAAACCCAGTATCATTCAACCCTAGTATCGCATCTTCCCGCCGTTCTTCCAGATTTCTATTGAATAACATAATCTTCAGAAATTATTCAATACACGCCTCTGTTTTGTTAGAGACGTTATATGCAGGTCCCGCTGCATTGTCTGCAGTATAAAGGTTTTAACCGCAAATTCCCACAAAAGTGAAATAAATTTGCCATTGTTTATTCTCACGAAGGCATTTCGAATGCTTTTAGGATAAAAACAGTTTTGCAGAAAATATTAGATATAGGTCCGTTCATGAACTTTTGAATAAAAAAATGTACCCAGAAATTATTCAATATAGGTCCATGTTTTGTTATAAACCCCATGTAATGGTAAATGTAATTTACATTAAAGGGTTTAACCCCAGTTCCCCTTGAAGTGGCTGTAATTTAGCCTTTTCCGATCAATAAAACAGAAAAGGTGTTTTGATTGAGAACCACCATTAGTTCCCCTTTCAAAACAAGTTTGGCCCGAACGAACTTCATGTCGAAGAAGTAAAATGAAAATCAAATATGCTCCTTCCCATTTCCCATGCACTAGCATCTGAAATTCTTTTTAAAAAACATTTAAATAGAAATCTGGGACAACATTTTCAAGTAACAAAAATCTCAACACATCACACATTCCATACTAATTTCCATGGAAATTGGGAATGCAAGCTGAGATTTTTTTTTCTACCAGATTTTTTTCAACAATTTTCAAATATCAACATTTCTGCAATGCATTTGCCAAATGATTATATTTGAAAAGTTTTTTAATTAAAATTAAATGCATTTAAAATATTTTTTAGTTGGTTGGGTTTGGATCGTTCGGTTGGCTGGCTGGTTGGTTGGTTACTACTTTTGTTGGCCAAATTCAATTAAAGTTGTTTTTCAGTAGCAAACGATAGAAATTATCACAAAAAATAAACGACACATATTCCATTTCCAAAAAAGGAAATAAGTACTCACACACATGCATATACACACGGCAACAACAACAAAAACACAATCAAAAAAGGAACTATGCTATGCAAGGCCACAAAAAATCAGTCGGATACCCGCAACAATGCATTCCGAGCAAGGTTTTCAAATGTGGCAGCATTATTTGCTAATGCACCACACTCACAACCTTAACTATTATTTAAATATAAACTGTAAGGTGTGAATGAAAAAAACACACACACACACATTTCCATCACTCATTCGCACTCACTCACACACACACAATTACAAAATAATGCATTACCTTAATTGAGTTTGTCATTCATAAAATATTTTTTTTTGCTTCACAACAATAACCTCTCCGACACCAGCAGCAGCCGCTGGCAACACCAGTGACACCCATCACACACACTCACAAAAATAATAACAACAATAACATTTTGCACAATTCCCAAGAGCACCCACTGACTATGACAGGATGGATATGGCATAGAAAGAGGATGTTGGTTGCTGGGGCCATGGAGTAACTGAAATTATTAAAACAAAATCACAGCATGCATGCAATTATGCTTCCGGTTTTCTAATTATACCCTTCACCACACTGTGGTACAGGGTATTATGTCTTTGTGCATATGTTTGTAACAGGCAAAAATAATCGAGATAGACCCATGGTTCCTTTTGAGAATATGCATAGAATCACTTTCTGAGTCGATTTATGCATGTCCGTCCGTCCGTCCGTCCGTCTGTCCGTCTGTCCGTCTGTCCGTCTGTCTGTCCATGTTAAATTGTAAACAAAGTACAGGTCGCATTTATGATCCGAATTGGATGAAATTTGGCACAAGTCACTTATTTGGCCCAAGGACGAACCCTATTGAAATTGGGAAAAATCGGTTCAGATTTAGATATAGCTCCCATATATATATTTAACCGATTTAATGTAAACGGTCCCTATATATCTTTCGATTTGCACGAAACTTGGTACAGCCTAATCATTTAGGTCTAGAATGATGTCTGCCAAGTTTCGTGAAAATCGGTCCAGATTTAGATATAGCTCCCATATATAGTTTCGTCCGATTTCATGTAAATGGTGCACCAAAGTCCCTATATATCATTCGATTTGCACGAAATTTGGCATAACGTAATGAATTAAGCCTAGAGTGATGTCTGCCAAGTTTCGAGAAAATCGGTTCAGATTTAGATATAGCTCCCATATATAGTTTCGTCCGATTTCATGTAAATTGTGCCCCAAAGTCCCTATATATCTTTCGATTTGCACGAAATTTGGCATAACGTAATGAATTAAGCCTAGAGTGATGTCTGCCAAGTTTCGAGAAAATCGGTTCAGATTTAGATATAGCTCCCATATATAGTTTCGTCCGATTTCATGTAAATGGTGCCCCAAAGTCCCTATATATCTTTCGATTTGCACGAAATTTGGCATAACGTACTGAATTGAGCCTAGAATGATGTCTGCCAAGTTTCGTGAAAATCGGTCGTGATTTAGATATAGCTTCCATATATAGTTTCTCCCGATTTTAGGTAAATGGTGCACCAAAGTCCCTATATATCCTTCGATTTGCACGAAATTTGGCATAACGTACTGAAGTGAGCCTAGAGTGATGTCTGCCAAGTTTCAAGAAAATCGGTCCAGATTTCTATATAGCTCCCATATATACTTTCGTCCGATTTCATGTAAATGGTGCGCCAAAGTCCCTATATATCTTTCGATTTGCACGAAATTTGGCATAACGTACTGAATTGAGCCTAGAATGATGTCTGCCAAGTTTTGATAAAATCGGTTCAGATTTAGATATACCTCCCATATATAGTTTCGTCCGATTTCATTTAAATGGTGCCCCAAAGTCCCTATATATCTTTCGATTTGCACGAAATTTGGCATAACGTACTGAATTGAGCCTAGAGTAATGTCTGCAAAGTTTTGATAAAATCGGTTCAGATTTAGATATACCTCCCATATATAGTTTCGTCCGATTTCATTTAAATGGTGCCCCAAAGTCCCTATATATCTTTCGATTTGCACGAAATCGTTCTGAATTAAGCGTAGAGTGATGTCTTCCAAGTTCCGAGAAAATCGGTCCAGATTTAGATATAGCTTCCATATATAGTTTCGTCCGATTTCATGTAAATGATGCACCAAAGTCCCTATATATCTTTCGATTTGCACGACATTTGGCATAACGTACTGAATTGAGCCTAGAATGATGTCTGCCAAGTTTCGTGAAAATCTGTCCTGATTTAGATATAGCTCCCATATATAGTTTCGCCCGATTTTAGGTAAATGGTGCACCAAAGTCCCTATATATCCTTCGATTTGCACGAAATTTGGCATAACGTACTGAATTGAGCCTAGAGTGATGTCTGTCTTGTTTCGTGAAAATCGGTCCAGATTTAGATAGAGCTTCCTTTTATTATAGATTGATTTTAAGTAATTGATGCACCAAGGAACCAATAGGCTGATAGGAACAAAACTTTCTGAAATTAGTATAACCTAACCTGTGACAAGTTTGTTTGAAATCGCCTAATATTTCGATAGAGCTTCCATATATATTTTCGCCCGATTTCAAGTAAATTGGGCATCAAACTCCTCATGTTAGTCAGATTGAAATCAAATTTTGTACAACTTACAAAATTGAGCATAGAATTACGTAGTTGCGTTTTGTAGAAGTACAGACATAGCCCAACGGATGACCTATTTATATTTGTTTGAAGTCGATTTACATACTTTATGGATAGATTTAGGTAGATTCACATTTAGATAAATATCACATATTTTATTTCATCCAATTTCATCTTAATAGTCCTGTTTAATATACCCATAGTGGTGAAGGGTATCATATAGTCGGGCCCCGTCCGACTTTACTACTTTCCTTACTGGTTTACTATGTATCTGTGTTTGATTTTTTAATTGCTATTTATATTTATTTTTTATTTGTAATTTTTTTGTAATTTTCCATTTCATTGAATGTGTATTGAAATGTGTGTGTCTGTGTAATTTTTCCACTTTTATGATTTTTGTAACAAATGCTTACATAAATATAAGCTGGCATGTGACGATAACAAAATTTACAAGTGTGGTTAAGTCAGCTGTTGTCGGTTAGCGTTAGTTATGTTTTTGTTATCCTTATTTCATTAATTGAAATTGTGTATAGTAATGCTAATAAATTTAAAATAATTGCTATAAACAAATATACGAACAAACATTGTTGAACAAATATTGATGTTTTAATTTTGTGAAGTAAATTTAAGAATTTTGCTGCAGTAAACATTTAAAGGGAAATAAAATATTTCGAAGGAAATTGATTAATGCCTATATAATCTATAACAACTATAGAAGCTTCGATTTATGGAGGCAAACAATGTGTCGATTTGTAAAGAATGTTTGTAGTTTATTTTTAAAGAAAAAACATTTTTCAAGAAGCAAATCGTAGATTTAAAGGTCGATTCTTTTAAGGTTGGTAGTAAGGGTTTTAAAGGAATATTTTATTTAAAAACAGTCAAAGTTATTTTTTGAAGCTGTCTTAAGCTGTCAGAGCGTTGGTTTTTAATGAATATTTATTGCAAGGAGTTGTAATGGCTGGCTTCTTATGTTATATTTTTTGCAAGGGATACCATAGCGTGTTTCTAAATGTATTTTATATTTTTTAATATATATTTCAAGAAGCTATAAACCCTGACTTCATTAAAAAGTATTTTTTCAGGAATATTTTTTATATGTGGATTATTATATGGGGCCTACTAGAAAAAACGACCTACGTCGATAAATTTTTGGATGGATATTTGGTACCCATGTGGAATTCTCTGTGACATATTACAACCAATTTAATTGTACGTCGATATATTTTTGCATTGATATTTTGTACACATTGAAATTTGATTGTAAAATGTGTGTTTGATAAAAAAATATGTGAGCTAAATTTTGGCAACCAACGTCAAGTGGTTCGATAGTAAAATAGTTTTTACCTAATCTTTGGGTAAATATTCGGGTATTTACCCAAGTGTTTAACCCCGTGTTTAAATTATTATTATTAGTTTCCATTTTGGATTTTCTAAACAATATATTTTCAAGAAGGTATCAAACAACGAATTCTATACAAAATAGTTTTTAGGGATATTTTAAAGAATTATTTTCCAAAGAACTATCAAATCGTAAAAAACTGTTGTCAGACTACTGAGGAATTTTCTTGCTCCATAGAAAATATCATCAGATCTCTGAGCACTTTTTTGATATAAAAGCAGTAAGGAAAGTAGTAAAATCGGACGGGGCCGACTATATGATACCCTTCATCACTTTGAGTATGTTGAAAAGATGAATCCTAACAGAAGTCGCATTTTTAAAGGACCATTAAAATGAAACTGGATCCATAAATATGTCATTCTACAACCGATACTAAATTTTTCATTTGGTCAGATATAGAAGCTATATCTAAATCTGAACCGATTTCAGGAAACTTAAACTTAGACCTAATTCATTACGCTGTACCAAATTTCGTGCAAATCGAAAGATATTAAGGGACATTGGTGCACCATTTACATTAAATCGGACGAAATTATATATATGAGAGCTATATCTAAATCTGGACCGATTTTTAGGAAACTTAACACACATCATTCTAGACCTAATTCATTGCGTGCAAATCGTGCAAATCGAATGATAAATAGGGACTTTGGTGGACCATTTACATTAAATCGGACGAAATTATATATATGAGAGCTATATCTAAATCTGGACCGATTTTCAGGAAACTTAACACACATCATTCTATACATAATTCATTACGATGTGCCAAATTTCGTGTAAACCGAAATATATTAAGGGACTTTGGTACACTATTTACCTTAAATCGGACGAAAATATATATATGAGAGCTATATCCAAATCTGAACCGATTTTTAGGAAACTTGACACACATCATTCTAGACCTAATTCATTACGCTGTGCCAAATTTCGTGCAAACCGAAATATATTAAGGGACTTTGGTACACCATTTACCTTAAATCGGACGAATATATGGGAGCTATATCCAAATCTGAACCGATTTTCAGGAAACTTGACACACATCATTCTAGATATAATTCATTATGCTGTGGCAAATTTCATGCACATTGGAAGATATATAAGGACTTTGGTACACCATTTACTTTAAATCGGACGAAAATATATATGGGAGCGAAATATATTAAGGGACTTTGGTACACCTTTACCTTAAATCGGACGAATATATGGGAGCTATATCCAAATCTGAACCGATTTTCAGGAAACTTGACACACATCATTCTAGATATAATTCATTATGCTGTGGCAAATTTCATGCACATTGGAAGATATATAAGGACTTTGGTACACCATTTACTTTAAATCGGACGAAAATATATATGGGAGCTATATCCAAATCTGAACCGATTTTTACGAAACTTGGCAAACATCATTCTAGACCTAAATTATTAGGCTGTACCAAATTTTGTGCAAATCGAAAGATATATAGGGACCGTTTACATTAAATCGGTTAAATATATATATTGGAGCTATATTTAAATCTGAACCGATTTTTCCCAATTTCAATAGAGTTCGTCCTTGGGCCCAATAAGTGACCTATGCCAAATTTCATCCAATTCGGATCATAAATGCGACCTGTACTTTGTTTACAATTTAACATGGACAGACAGACAGGACATGCATAAATCGACTTAGAAAGTGATTCTATGCCTATTCTCAAAAGGAACCATGTGTCTATCTCGTTTCCTTTTGCCTGTTACAAACATATGCACAAAGACATAATACCCTGTAGCACAGAGTGGTGAAGGGTATAAATATGTGAGCCAAATTTTGGCAACCAAAAATTGCCAAGAAGCTATCAAACGGAATAATGCAAATATCTTTGCAAAAATTTGAAAATATAGGTCCAAGGTAGACACAGCCCTAATAAAATATAAGTTTCGCTCAGTTTCAATAGTATGAATAATTTAGTCACATTTTCCCAATAAAGCGGCAATAATTTGGCATTCCGAGTTCTTGGAGGATGAAACACATTTTTGCAAAACATTTTCTATGTACACTAAAATTTTGACATAGAGCTCATAAAAAGGTATGTACCTGCCTACCTACCCTAACGAAGTGGTTGTATTTGGCAAAATTTTGCCCAGGCTCCTTTAGAATAGTTTATCTGGGTCTATCAGAAATATTAAGCTGAATGTGCAATATTTTGTTCACTCTTGTTGTTTTTCGTTGGCCTCTGTTCGTCCATCTAAGTTTGTACCTTCATCGCAGATAACAGTTAACTCAAATTGCATCTGCTTCTCAAGTTCCCGGGTGACTTTTTCTACTCAGTTGTGTTCCACATTTTTTGTGGCGTAGTATTTCTTGTTCTCTGTTTCAAATGATAAACTGCAACTATAACTTTTTTCCTTTGACTTCATTTGTTTAACTTATTTTTTGTCTTTCTTTCATTTTTTTTCACACCAAAAGGATTTGGTCAAATAATGGAGTTTCTTAAGTTTTGCGACAGTTTACAAACAAATGTGGATTGCAATCTGGTGTTTTGGTGCTGTTACTTTTCTTTTTTTTCTCCTAGTGGTTCCCCATGTGCAACACTTCTTGTTGAAGTTGCACATTTTTATGTTGACTAAGTTTTGTTTTTTTCTCCGTAAATGTCCTTGCAAATGTCTAACTGGACAAAGAGAATTTTTAATGGTCTTTGTTTGTCTTATGAGGTTTTTTTTGTTGGTCTTTTGTTCTTGCGAAATTTAATGAGATGTGTTGCTGGTATTGACTTAGGGAAATGTCCAATAATACTCCCGGAAAAGGACACAATATACCTTAGTATTCTCCTTGAAAACTAGACCATTTGGCAGTTCGAATTTGAATATTCTGTGCCATCAAGACATTGATAGACTTAGAAAAGACATCGATATTACAGATAAAAATTTACCACTATAAATATAAATCTACACCTTTAATGCCCCATATGAAAATATTTAAAAATACCAAATCACCGCCATCAATCTCACATTACTCTTTTTCAATTAATGTTTATTTTAAACTAAAAAAAATATTTTTTTATTTATTTGCCAACACCAATGCTGGCCAACCAGCAACAAAAACAAAAAAAAAAAAAAAACGACTCATTGGAAAACAACACAAACCTGCAGGATTTTCGATTTATGGCTATTTGACTCATAAATACACAATTAATTATAAATTTTTAATTATGTTTACGGTGATTATAACCTACATATATACAAATGTATGTATGATGTTCATGTAATCCGTTTGTATGTATATATATATGTGTGCGTTTGGACGCGAGTTGGTGTTGTGACCAAAAAACATTTTTCTGTAAATTTAAAATAAATTAGTTTTTATTTTTCAAAGGCCAATAACCATTAAAATTATTTACCAACAACATCGGATGGATGCATAGATGGATATATAAGCGATTAACTACATTTATTAGGACTTGATTATAATTTAGATGAAATACAATATATTATAAGTGACATTTTATGGGAAAAACATTTAAAAGTTAAAGCACATAAAACCCTGGGTAAGTTCGAACAGACTTAATTCCATTTTGTACCTCGCTGTAAAAGTAAAAGTTCTTATAATCACGAGAAGGCCACAATTTTTCCGAAAAATGTAAATATTTCATTAATAACAGAAAAAATAAATGTATTCGTCGGAAGAATAAAACCAACAACACTATTCGTTGTTCGGCTGTGTTTTGTTTTTGTTCCTGGTGGTTTTTAGTTTTGCGACCGTTTATTTGATAATTGTTTCTCTTGCTAACAACGGCCGTCTCTCCACTAGATTGTGGTTAATTTTGCATTCCATTGTTCCATTATTTCAATTGTTTCAAAATTCACATATGCATTTTCCAAATTATTTTGATATAAATGTCAAATACAATATATGAAATCAGTGTTGATATGGCAGCAACAAACCGATTTCTATCGGGTCTTCCACAGACGGACATGGCTAAATCGATATAAAATTTTATTCTGATCTGAAATAAAATATTAAGTTGTCAGTTTCACTATTAATCTCCACTGAACATATTTTAATATATGTAGTAACATATTTTCTTTTTTCCACTTAGTCTCTATTACATTTCACTTAATTTGTTTTATTCAATTGCAATTATATATGGTAAATTATTGAAATAGTTCACAGATAAAAATTGTAAATTTTTAAACAAATTTGTGTTTTTAATTAAATAGTTAAAATAAAATATAAATATTTATTTTAAATTGTTTTAGCAAATGTTGAATAAATTTATTTTCCACTTTAATTTATTATCCAAAAATGTATGAAATTATAGTTGTCGGTGATTATTTCTAACGAAGTCTTCGAGTTGGTATCATAGGACAATGGCCTCGTTTCACGATATTGACTCAGTGAAATTAAAAACAAGTGAAAAAGCGTTAAGTTCGACCGGGCCGAACTTTGGATACCCTCCACCATAGATATACTGACAGGTACTAGAAATGAAAATATAGGGAACATACAAAAAGTGGACCTATACCGACATTTCTAAAAAGGGATTATATAAACAACAATAAAAATTTCAGAAATTTTTAATGGATAATTATACCCTTAGATTTATCGCTACTGAGGGTGTATACACTTTAACACGGTGAAAATTTGGCTAATCGAAATATTGGTTCTAGACCCCATGTTTCTTTGGACCAAATCCGTTTCAAAAAATTTAGATTTCATCCAAACTTTGTCCGTCTTATTATTTCTTCCAATCTTAGTTCAAATTCGAAAATGGGGAATATCGGTCCACCTAGCCCTACAGGGGCTAGGTCTAAATGCGGGTTATAGTTTATTATCGAACCTTACGTTCTACTTGTTTATCTCGATATCCCCCGCAGGTGAAATGATTACATCAGAGACTTAAAACGCGGAACAAATCAGATAACCATTTTAATATAAACAAATGAAAAGGCGGTAAGTTCGGCCGGGTCGAACTTTGGATACCCTCCACCATAGATATACTGACAGGTATTTGAAATGAAAATAGAGGTAAAATACCAAAAAGCGGACTCATACCGACATTTCTACAAACCGATTATGTAAACCATGATACAAATTTCAGAAATTTTTAATGGATAATTATACCCTCAGCCATATGGCTAATGAGGGTGTATACACTTTGACACGGTGAAAATGAGCCTCATCGAAATATTGGTTTCTTTGGACCAAATTTGTTTCTGAAAATGTTGATTTCATCCAAACTTTGCCCATCTTATTGTTTCTTCCAAACCTAGTTTAAATTCGAAGAAGGGGAATATCGGTTCACTCCTTCTGGAACCTTCACACAGGGGCTAGATCTAAATGCGGCTATAGTTCATTATCGAAACTTACGTTCTAATTATACCCTTCACCACACTGTGGTACAGGGTATTATGTCTTTGTGCATATGTTTGTAACAGGCAAAAATAATCGAGATAGACCCATGGTTCCTTTTGAGAATATGCATAGAATCACTTTCTGAGTCGATTTACGCATGTCCGTCTGTCCGTCCGTCCGTCCGTCCGTCCGTCCGTCTGTCCATGTTAAATTGTAAACAAAGTACAGGTCGCATTTATGATCCGAATTGGATGAAATTTGGCATAGGTCACTTATTTGGCCCAAGGACGAACCCTATTGAAATTGGGAAAAATCGGTTCAGATTTAGATATAGCTCCCATATATATATTTAACCGATTTAATGTAAACAGTCCCTATATAACTTTCGATTTGCACGAAATTTAGTACAGCCTAATCATTTAGGTCTAGAATGATGTCTGCCAAGTTTCGTGAAAATCGGTCCAGATTTAGATATAGCTCCCATATATAGTTTCGTCCGATTTCATGTAAATGGTGCCCCAAAGTCCCTATATATCTTTTGATTTGCACGAAATTTGGCATAACGTACTGAATTAAGCCTAGAGTGATGTCTGCCAAGTTTCGTGAAAATCGGTCCAGATTTAGATATAGCTCCCATATATAGTTTCGTCCGATTTCATGTAAATGGTGCCCCAAAGTCTCTATATATCTTTCGATTTGCACGAAATTTGGCATAACGTACTGAATTGAGTCTAGAATGGTGTCTGCCCAGTTTCAAGAAAATCGGTCCAGATTTAGATATAGCTCCCATATATAGTTTCGTCCGATTTCATGTATATGGTGCCCCAAAGTCCCTATATATCCTTCGATTTGCACGAAATTTGGCATAACGTACTTAATTGGGCCTAGAATGATGTCTGCCAAGTTTCATGAAAATCGGTCCCGATTTAGATATAGCTCACATATATAGTTTCGTCCGATTTAATGTAAATGGGGCCCCAAAGTCCCTATATATCTTTCGATTAGCACGAAATTTGGTACAGCCTAATCATTTAGGTCTAGAATGATGTCTGCCAAGCTCCGTGAAAATCGGTCAAGATTTAGATATAGCTACCATATATAGTTTCGTCCGATTTCATGTAAATTGTGACCAAAATCCATATATATCTTTCGATTTGCACGAAATTTGGCATAACGTACTGAATTGAGCCTAGAGTTATGTCTGCCAAGTTTCGTGAAAATCAGTCCAGATTTAGATATAGCTCCCATATATAGTTTCGTCCGATTTCATGTAAATTGTGCACCAACATCCATATATATCTTTCGATTTGCCCGAAATTTTGCACAACGTACTGAATTGAGCCTAGAGTGATGTCTGCCAAGTTTCGATAAAATCGGTCCATATTTCTATATAGCTCCCACATATAGTTTCGTCCGATTTCATGTAAATGGTTCACCAAAGTCGCTATATATCTTTCGATTTGCACGAAATTTGGCATAACGTACTGAATTGAGCCTAGAGTGATGTCTGCCTTGTTTCGTGAAAATCGGTCCAGATTTAGATATAGCTCCATTTTATTATAGATTGATTTTATGTAATTGACGCACCAAGGAACCAATAGGAACAAAACGTTCTAAAGTTAGTATAACCTAACCTGTGACAAGTTTGTTTGAAATCGCTTAATATGTGGATATAGCTTACATATATTTTTTCGCCCGATATCAAGCAAATTGGGCATCATACTCCTCATGTTAGTCAGATTGACATCAAATTTTGCACAACGTACAAAATTGAGCATAGAATTACGTAGTTGCGTTTTCTAGAAGTACAGACATAGTCAACCGGATGACCTATTTATATTTGTTTGAAGTCGATTTACACACTTTATGGACAAATCTAGGTAGATTCACATTTAGATAAATATCACATATTTTATTTCATCCAATTTCATGTTAATAGTCCTGTTTAATGTACCCATAGTGGTGAAGGGTATCCTAGAGTTGGCCCCGTCCGA
>NW_026876845.1:0-20542 GCF_032173495.1 Musca vetustissima | reverse complement strand
TGGGGAGGAATTCCAAAAACATGAAAATATTGATTTGTAAAATTGCCACAGAATTTATGAAATCCATGAGAGTTTACGTAAACTAACAAAAAATAAAAATAAAATAAAATTAAAAATAATAATGAAAGAGAATTGAGAGTATCACAAATGGACTACTAAATATTTTGATGTATATTTCATATATTGAGTTAATATGCTAATGTTATTTAGTTGCAGTGTGAAGATAATAAAATGGGCTGGATAACCAACACCACAAATATCCACCAACTAAATAACAAAATTTATTATTCTCGCAATTAGTGGCAGGTATACTATATGATGTTAGGTCAAATCAACACATGTGTCTAACTTAAAATAGAATTCCACAACTACTTGTTTTAAAAACGAGTATTTTAGTTTCCACGATTTAGTAAAGTTAAAAAAAATAAAATTTAGAAAAATTCATCAATTCATCCATAAAATTGTATGTTTGAAGATTATTTCATAACAATGTTGATCACCTCTGTTTAAGCTTAAGCTGTTTAAGCCTGTATTTCCAAAATGATAATAGCTAGAAAATCACCATGTATTCCCAAACGAACTGACAGAAATTTTGCATTTTAGTATATAGGTTAACAATTTCAATAGTTCACTTTCGCATTTCCATACATTATATATAACAGTTCGAAACACTTTTTCCAACGAGATCCCTCGTAAATAATGTTCACGTTTTGGCATGGCTCTCATATGTACAGTATTTTTCGGTTAATTGCACATCAAAATTTGCACAATTTTTTGTTCAAGTAACCAAATTTTGTTCAAAGGAACCAATTATCCGATACCCGCATAATTGAACTATTTGTTCAATTACAGAAATCATACTTACGCTTTCTCACGGTTTTTCCTTAGCAATAAACATATATTTTTGCAATTAGTAGAGATGTACCCTAGTGTTATACATTAATGATGTCAAATATGTATGTAAAACGAGTAAGGAAAGTAATAAAGTCGGACTGGGCCGAGACTATATCATACTCTTCACCAATTTGGTGTATTCTACATATGTATCCTAACAGATGTCGCTCTTCGAAGGAACTTTATTTTATATTATTTGTGTGAACCGACTAACATCAATCCATACATATGCCATTCTACAACCTATGCTAAATTTCAAATTGGAAGTTTGGTGCAACATTTACTTAAAATCGGTAAATGGGATCCATATCTAAATTTGAATCTATTTTTCTAAATTTCAATAGGGTTAGTCCTTGGGCCGAATAAATTTGGCGTACCAAATTTCATCTAAATCGGATTATAAATGCACCATGGATCTTTAAAAATGGGTCTTTAAAAATGCCTGATTATTTTTCAATAATAATGCAATTAACCGGTGAAAAATAAGAGGAAATTTATTTTTGATGACACGATTTTTGAACCAATTAAACGGCAAAATCAATTAACAGGGATTAATTATCC
Organism: Musca vetustissima; assembly: GCF_032173495.1. NCBI lineage: Eukaryota > Metazoa > Arthropoda > Insecta > Diptera > Muscidae > Musca > Musca vetustissima. The sequence continues at coordinate 19,087 of NW_026876845.1, read as the reverse complement.
GAGGAAATTTAGATGTGTTTTCTCGTATGCAATATTTTTTTAACCCATCATTTTAAGAGGTGAAGTTTTTTTTTTCAAAAACTATCTTCCCAATTCCCCTGCCTTTTATATATTTTCCTAGATAATGTTGCAGAATTGGAACATTTATATTTATTGATCTATGTGCATCTGAAATAAATCACAATTGTCTATACAAAATATGTAAAAAAATTAATCAAAAATACAAAAATGTTGAACATTTTTCAAATAAAATGTTTTATGTTGACGAAAAATCATTGGCGTTTCAAATCAACTTCCTGACATTTCACAGAGAACCATGGCGCGGACGATTCATTCATAGACAAGTTTATAAATAACCTCGGTTAATGTTCGAACGATGTTTACTTTGGAGCAGAACATTAAACATTTTTGGATGCAGCACGAGCTCCTCTACCACGCATTGGTGTCTTCTGGAAATGCAATAACAGCGCCACTTTAACAGCCTCCATTTTTAATTTCCTGTATGACTTTGAGGTCTTTGTTGCTGCTGCTGCTATTGGTGTTGTTTGTTGTATGATTTTATTTTCGATTTTGATGTGCTGTTGTTGTCTTTTGGATTATGTGGAAAAAATAAAACAACAACATTATGCCACATGATGTATTTCCTTAATAAAAAGAACAAAAAAAAAAAAAAAAAAAAAAAAAACCGTGCCACTTGAAAAATTAGTAATTTCGATAGAGGAAGCGAAAGATTAGATTAATTTCTTTCAATCGTAAAAAATTATATACGGATATATTTACATATTGTATTTATTAAGAGCATGCGAAAAATTGTCGAGAAATATTATTTTTTAGTTATGGTTAATTTTACGTCATTATTTCTTTACTAAAAGTCTAGAATTTGTTTCAGCTGTTGTTAAGAATTGGTAGTAGTGTTCAAGATTTTTTTAGCATATGTAATCTTTTTTTATGCCCTCAACCATAAGATGAAATGTACATTAAATTTGTCATTCCCTTTGCAATACCTCGAAATATCCGAATAAAATATTTATGTGGAAAATCTTGCACTGTGTAGAAAATCTTACAAATATTGCTCAATGTTTCGGGGTAACCTCCGTAGAGCATTGCCAAAACTCCGGAAAAATTTAAAAATTTGAGAGATTCCATTATATGAGTCTTTTATTTTTATAGTGGTTTAAGTCCATTTTGGTTCCGATACAAATTTTGGGTTTCTAGAAAAGTTTACAAAACGAATTACTTTAAATATTCTATGATGTTTAAGGGCGCAATGGCACAAAAAAAATTAATACCACTTAACAATATTTTGGGAAAAATCAAACCCAAACCATTAACCCTTTCAGTGTCAAAAAAATTTTTTGTCGGAATAAAAATCTAAAATTTTGTACTTCAAATCGTATAAAGGCATAGAGTTTAGAAAGAAAAGCAATTTTCATTTTAACCCTAGGACAGTTTCGTCTGTTTTTCAGCAAAAACAAAAACATCAGTGTTAACGGTACATAGGATAACCGAAAAATCGCCAAGAAAGAGAGAATTTTTAAATGTCGAATATATTCGACAAAAACACTGAAAGGGTTAAATATTTTAATATAAAAAATAGACTTAAACTACTTTCAAAATTAAAAGTAACCACTATTCATAAGTTGTGTGAGGAAGAACCCATTGGGGTTCTTTGAATGGCAGATAAAGTTTTCCAACCAGAGCACATTTTATAACGTTTTGGGTCACGGTTCATAAATTACATGAGGTCAAAATCAAAATTTCATATTTTTGTGGATATAATTTATATTTGACAAATGTTACATAACATTGACCTGCGAATTCCAGAACTTAGTGCCAAGCAGTACCAGAGGATATTTAATGGTTATAGCACCAAACGATGTCTTGATATGTTCCCTGTGTAGAATTTTGCGACCGTTCATAAACTTAAGAGTTATCGATAATACAAAGAATTCTTGAACATTTCCATTATAAATGTAATAAAACCAGTAAGGAAAGTAGTAAATACGGACGGGAATGACTTTATGATACTCTTCACCACTTTGGGTATATTCAAGAGATGCATTATAAGATGTATCGCATTTTTGAAGGACCATTAACATGAAATTGGATAAACTAACATTTGTGTTCTTTAACTAAAAGTGAGCTACAGCATATACAAAACTTTTCATTTGGACAGATATAAAGTTGTTTGCTACAATGGGACATAATTATGTAAATCGAAAGCAAATATCAATCGGACACCCGTTAATATTTTGGAGCCCAATTTACACGAAGTCGGTCAAAAATTAGTAGGGGATAGTCTGCATTTCTACAGAACGCAGTTAGTTATTCTATGTTGTACGTTATGCAAAATTTCATGTCAATCTGACACGTATGAGGAGACAATTTACTGCAGTATTTACTAAAAATCATATTAAAATATATATGGGAGCTATATGCAAATCTGAACGGAATTCAACGAAACTTTCCAACCGTTATGTTATAGTAACTTCAGTAGGTTGTGCAAAATGTTATGTCAATCGGACTAAACTAAACTCAAACTTTACACAAGTTGGGCTACAGTAACTTTAGTACGTTGTGCAAAATTTTGCGGCAATCGGCCATGTTTTGGACCCTTGGTACACCATTTACTTAAAATCGGGCGAAACTATATATGGGAGCTTTATCTAAATCTGAACGGATTTCAACCAAACCGATTTCGACACATGTTAGACTATACTCACTTCAGTACGTTGTGCAAAACTTTGTGTCAAATCGGACGAAAATATATATGGGAACTATAACTAAATCTGATCCGATTTACACGAAACTTAGCACACATCATTCTGGACTTATTTCAGAATGCTATTCAAAATTTCGTGCAAATCGAATGACATATAGGGACTTTTGTGTACCATTTATATTAAATCGAAGGAACATATACATGGGAGCTATATCTAAATTATGGGAGCTATATCTAAATCTGAAATCTGATTCTAAACAATTTCAATAGGGTTCGTCCTTGGGCCAAATAAATGAGCTGTGTCATGTTAATACAATTCGGATCATAAATGCGACCTGTACTTTGTTTACAATTTAACATGGACATTATGCATGTCCGCATAAATCGACTCAGGAAGTGATTCTATGTATATTTTCAAAAGGAACCATGTGTCTATCTCGTTTTCTTTTGCATGGTACAAACATATGCACAAACAGATAATACCCTGTACCACAGTGTGGTGAAGGGTATAAGAATAAAATTGACTTTTACTAACATGCTATTGATAAAATTGGAAGATATTTGCTTCGCCTTCAACCAAATTAGCCGCATTTTGGTATTTTAAGTTCGCATTGTGTAGCACATAAAATTATCAATTTTGTTAGGTATTTGGGGTAGCTGCAAAGCAACGGTACCCCATAATGTTGATATTTGGTGTAATTTAGTATTTTGAATTTTCATTGGGTGTGAATTCTTCGTACCAAAAACTATCATATTGACTTAGGTTTCGGTTATTAGATCCACCATTTTGGATTCATTTTATTTGATTTTCAAAATCTAACTTCACATTTGTAATTAGTGATCATTGTTCTACAAAACGTGCTCAAAAATAATGTGCTTAATTCAACTTTTAAAAAAGTTGACCTGAGTTTTCGATCCACCCTATTGAATTTGTAACTTTTTCTTGAATCGTATTTTATTCATACACCCACTACTCTAATTGTGGCCATAAAATTGAATCTCTGGCCCATAGTGCAGAGTGTCCGTAATTTTTTTTTATTTCCCTAAATTAACAAACCTACTAGCGAAATATTTATAATGGCATAGCCACAATATAAAGTCCCAACTAAATATTGAAAATCCGGTGGTAATTGATACAAAATCTATAATAGCCTCAGAATGAAGCAGTGTGTCACTTTCATTAAATCACATTTACAATTCTCAAGAAATCGTGCGATGGACAGAGATTTAGCAATTGCTAAGGTAGTAATCAAACAATTAGAATTTCCTAATTTTCGTTTCCCCTTTCTAAATCACAATCACCCAAATATGTGTTCACAATTTGGTATATTGAAAATTTATTTCCCAAAATTGGTTGAGAAAAATATTTTTTCCACTTTACATTATTTATCATATTCCATTTTCCAAAGTACGATGAATATCGACATCAAAAATTCCATCTCTATGATTGATTATTCTGATTGGAAGTGAAATATGAAATGTCGATCGATACACACACTCACAACTCGATGAAAAAATATTGTCTATTGGCTGTTTAAATGTTAAAAAAAAACTCATCTATTGGAATTGTAGGAAATTCGCCGAGTGAGATCAAAAGTGAACACATTGGGAATTCAAGTACTCGCAGTACCTAGAGACATGTGGTCCTTCCTTCGTCTACACATCCACACAATTATTTACATACAACAAAAATAACAACAACAACATAAAAACAAACAATTTCGTACCTACGCAAAGTTGTTGTTCATGAAAAATTCCCATTTTAAAAATAAATTTTTACAGCAGTTTTGCGTTTTGTCGGAATTTTCTATTTTTTTTTTTGTTTCACTGCATTGACCGGCATGGTATTACTTTGCATTGCTTAAACTGCACTTTTTATGGTACATATTGTATGTATGTACGTATTTACATACCTCATGCTAGTGTTGTTGATTCTAGGCAGAAAATAATGAATATACATATGTTTGTGTGGATGGATTGGTTGAATACCGGAGGAGAATATGATGGAGTATGCCACCTCCTCGTTGGCGAATATTTATTTCAGGATAAGAATCGTATGGTCGATTGTTGTAATAATCACAGATACGAAATTTAATTTGTAGTTGGAATATTCGAAACCAAAAAATTGGGACAGGATCGGTAAAATTACATATTTGGATCGGATATGAACTTGGATTTTTAATTTCGCACAAAATTAAATACTTAGAATATCGGATTTTAATTTGGACTGGATAAATCGTTTTTGAGTAACCTCATGAGCCAATTACTGTTTTATGCGCGATTTATTGTTTTCATCATAAATTGGTTACCTTCAGGAGTTCTTTTATAGTTTAAAGTCTTTAAAATCATCAAAAACCTTAAAATTTGGTGGAATTTGTATATGGGGCCTTGCAAAATATGTACATATTGTGACAATTTTCTGCAAAAATGCTTCCCATCCTCAATGATTTACTACGGATGCGATCCACTTCGGGAAGAATTTTTCCACTTTATGAAGAATTCGTACACCTACCTATAACATAGAAACAAATATGTCTAACCCTTCAAGAAATTGAAATGACAAATTAAATCCATTTCGGTCGGGTAAACGCTTAAAAAATACCAAAAATTGAGCGGTATCGTTATACATATGGGATCTATACCTAAACATGAACCGATATATTTTTAAAGAGACGGGCGGAATATGACTAAATCGTTTTGGATTTGGAATTGTATTAGGTTGGGAAAAAAATAAATCCGAATCCCTTATATCACATATAAGGGATTCGAGGACGCTGATTACGATTCTGCAAGAAAAACGTAAAAATTTAATAGGGTGGATCGAAAATGGCGGTCAGTTTTTTATACTTGATTTAATCAAATTATTTTTGAACACGTTTTGTACAGTGTAATGACAAATGTAAAGTCAGATTCTGAAAATTCAATAATATGAATACAAAATGGGGGATCAAATATGAGAAAAAACTAAATATTTTATATCTTGGCAGCATTTAAAATAAGAAAAGCATGAAATCGTATCTCTATATGTATTATGGTCTTAAAACTATAGCATACCTTAATTCAATTTGAATTATACCCAATACCGTTTATGTTAGGTCTATCCCGAAACCTAAGCCAATATTGATAGTTTTTGTTGCGAAGATTTCACACCCAATGAGAATTCAAAATATTAAATTATAGCCATTTTGTTTCTTTTGCTACGTTTCTATTTGCTATGTTTCTTATTTTTTTATTAATTTTTAAAGGTAATAACAACAACATATCAAGACATCGATTGCTGCTATAGCCATTAAAACATCCTCTAGCACAGCTTGGCACTAGGTTTTGAAACTCAATTTTTTTGAAATAAAATCTTAATTTTGAGTTTTATATGCGAAATTTGTTATAATTTTCACTTCTATTATAATCCCCAGTCCCTTTTTTAGTAGACCGTCATTTTGTATTAATATTTCGACGAATGTCAAAGCTATACAACATTTTTCAAATATAAATTATATTCACAAAAATATGAAATTTTTACATGTCATTTGTAAACCGTGACACACAATGTTATTGGTGTACAGATTAAAGTCCCAGGTTTCAATTATATAACGTTTTATGAGCTCTCCCTGAAATGGACTTTTTGCCAAAAAACTGGATTCCTGGCCCATAGTGCCCTGTAGAGTGAAACAGGGAGTTCCCCAAGAATTTAACGCCCACCGGACGGTATTAAGATCATGGCGTTTGAGTCCAATTTATTCTGATCCTACTATTTAGGCGAATTTTATTCAACCCTGTTTCGAGGACATACAAATTAGGTCCTGTTGGAAATTAACTACAATTTATTCATATTATTATTTTTGAAATCTTTGTTTTTACCTCATATACTCAAGGGTGCTATATCGAAGTACATACACATACCGACAATTTATCGAAGCAACCACAATGCCAAATGCAATAGACTCTACCACTTCAAATCCATTCATACAACAGCAACGGCAACGATCTCATGAAGGCTGTTGCTGTGACGGCGGCAGTGTCAGTTGACTATGGCTACACACATACCGACTGACGCGACATTGCACTGAACTCTTTACATCAACATTGCCCCCTTTGCAAGTGTAAACGACAAAGAACGGATGCGCATTTACAAGAAGTCTGTACCCAAAAATAGATTAATTACTCAAAGTCTACGCTCGCTGGCATACACACAAACAGACATACACACACTCTTCGAGGCATACTTGTTGGCATTTATCATTGCTGTTAGTTGTGCCATCATCTATGATGCCGTGCGTGCAGTGCGGTGCAATGCAGTTCATAGTACTAAATTTGATCGTGCTCCCATGCAATGTCATCGAACTAGGCGGTGTTGGCGGCTACTGAATGCCATCCACACATCCATCCATCTATCCTTCTATCCATCTATTGCGCGACAAACAACCACAACGCAGGAGAACCGATTAAACGGATGTGGTGGAAGAGTTAAACTGATGAACCGACCGACCGAACGAGTAAACGAACAACAAACAAAAACACTGGGTGTGTGCCTTTTAATGATGTGTTAAGGAATTGAGCTTGACAGACACACCGACAGACAGACAGACACGTCAATACATAGACAAACAACAAGGTAAACATCATAAATAAGTACGAAAACATGTTCATAAATATTTATACCCCCACCTTAACTAACACCCAAAACAGAGGAATCGAATCGGAGCAAGTGATCCTGAATGTCAAGTGTTTATTTCTGTTTGTGTCAACGAAAAAGATGATGATTAGTCGTGGCCACTGTTTGTGTTGTTGCAGCCGGGAGACTACTGTAAACCTTTAGGGTATCAAATTTTAACAATTTGTTTGTGTAGCTGGTACAGGGTGTATCCCCACCCCCTGAGTCTGTCATTCGATCTGACGCTGAAAACATCCCCTCGAATGTTAAGCGAAATAAATCTCCAGCTAATATTGAAATGCTATTATTTGATAGTTAGAACTGGTAAACACATACACACATGCGCACATACATAAATTGTGTTTATTTGTTATGGAAACAAAACAAAATGAAGGCTCGCGTGAGGTCATATCGGTTTAAAGGAAAAACAATAAAATTAACGAATTTATTTAGTTAAGATGCAATGTTTATTATGTCCCAAATACAAAGGGAAGCTATTTATGCTCCTCGACCCTAAACCAAATGCACTGTGAGTGAAAATATATAACTATATTTTTTTACTATTTCGTATTTTGGCCATTATATTTTGTAACCAAAGTGTAGGTTGTAGTTATGAAGTAATATAAGGCTTTATCCATAAATGTACAGTGCAAATATCGTTTAGCTCCAAAAGAAATTTCAGGCAGTGCCGATGAAACGTTATATATTTGAAATCTGGAGACTTTGAGATTTAACCAGTAAGATATTATAGCATTGTGGCATGAGGTCAAAGTCAAAATTTCATTTTTTTCGGCAGATGGCTATACTGATAGATATCTTGTAAAGTACCGATCAAACAATTTCAGATTTATGCTCGTTGGAATGTTACATTTCGCAGTAAAAAAATATTTTACTGTTTTGTTTGGTGCATTCAGTTGTGAGTTACAGGGTGTTAAAAATGGAAGTGAACAAAGAGAAAATTTACAGTTTTTCTTTGACAAAGGCATGCGAAGCGGCTAAAATTGCAATTTTGGTTTCGTAGATTCCGTTCAGGAATTTTTTATTACATTTTTTATTACATTACATTTACAGAAGAGGTGTCGTGTTCCACCAGGACAACGCTAGGCCACACACATCTATAGTGATTCGCCAGAAACTTCGGGAGCTTGGTTGGCACCGAGCTCTGTAACTTTGTTAAAAATTACAGAATAGGCCTACAGGATCCAAATTGTTGAACCGATGGAACGAAATATATTTGAAATCTGGAGACTTTGAGGTTTACACCAGTAAAAAAAATTATAAAATTGTTCGTCAATGTTTACAAATGACATGAGGTCAAAGTCAAAATTTCATAGTTTTGTGAATATAATTTATATATAAAAAATGTTGTATAACATTGACATGCGTCAAAATGTTGACATGAAATGACAAAAAATATGAATAAATGAATAAACAAAAAAGACTAGACCAAGGTAGATATACAAGGTAGCCGCATCGGCGAATTGGGAACATGATATGTCAAAATTGTTTACCAGGCGAATAATACTTATTTCGCCGTGACATAAAAAAACTCGAAGCAAATTAAATTCAACCAATCAGAGTTAAGCATTTTGAAAAAAGAAAAATATTTGTTTACTTTTTGAAAATTGAAAATTTTTAAAATAAGTTGTGTAAATATCTGATTTTTGATAGAAAGATACATCAAAAGTTCGCTTAAATGTGATAATGTTGGTGACATCGGATGCAGTGAGAGATAACAAGATTTAAGCTATTCTTTACGTAGTTTGGTCATGCCCTCACATGAAATTTTATAAAGAAGACAAAAAGGTCCTATCGAACCAAATCTTCTTTTCGTTTCCAAGGTCTTGTATTTGATTCCATGGTCTTCTTAAAGAAATACCATCTCAATAGCCTACCGCTATGTCTTTTTAACCTTTCAAAAACGAGAACAAATTATGACATATAATGTTACCATCAGCTGGTTTGATACGGTTACCTTCTTAATATACCTTGGACTAGACTCGATTATTACGAAATTGAAAATTATCAGTAATTTGAAGATAATACAATTTTTCGTATATATAACTCATAAATATGATTTTTTCCAAAACATTTGAGTTGCAGAACCTAGTGCCAAGCAGTGTCGCCGAAAATATTGTGCCCTATTTTTTGTTACCAGTCAATTAGTATTTTGCTATCCGAACATAAGGCAGCCAACATTAGTAATCGTATTTGAATATTGCGGCACTTTCCGATTTAAGTAAAGTGTTATCCCACATTACGACCAACAACTGCCCTTGACTACACAGACATTGTATGAACACTTCCACATTCCCGCCAAAGATCATTGTCATTATTTGAATTATTTTAATGACGACCCAACGAGACATTAATAGAATTTTAATTAATTCTATTTTGAAATGATCCTTCTGCTTTGAACTTTGTCTATATTTAGATAGGCAAGTGCATTTTTAGTTGTGGGAATGACACGCGTATTACAGTTATAAAAATAAGCGTTCATGAAATGATCCCGACAATGTAACATTTTTGTATCATCTGTTTGTCATTTGCTCCATGAAAAAAGACGACAATATGCATATTATGCTTTTAGTATGAAATCTGCAAAGGGATCTAAGGGTGGTTATGACTATATGCATGGGGAATATTATGTAGGTTGAAATTTGTTATTTCGTTTGCAACATCACGAAATATTAACCGGAGAGCACATACGAGGGCAGTTCGGAAACTTCTTAGCCTAGCACAAAAAGCGTAAAACAGAAAATGTTAGGTGTTTTGGAAACTTCCATCTCAGTTATGAACACATCATGGCATAATTATACAAGGTAGTCTCATGCAGTCATATATTTCCAAGACAAAATTAGAAGACAAAATTATATTTTTATAAAGAAGATAAAAATCAAACCAATGAATATTCTTTTAGAAGAAAACATGATCCAATCGAACTTAGATCTTCTTTTCGATCTCAAAACCCGGTTTCGACTCCATGGTATTCTCATCTCAATGGCTCGATATTTTCAAATCTATTTTTTTAAAATGGGTTTAAAAAAAAAAACATCAACAAATTATTATGACATATAATGTTTCCATCAGCTGGTTTGATACGGTTACCTTCTTAATATACCTTGATTTAAATGAAAATATTTTCCTTCAAAATATACGCATATAATAGTTCCGTTCTAGAACCTAAAAGAAGCTACGAATTTTACAAGTTTTGCAACTTTATAAACGAAAACCGTTCCTCAGCCCACAAAACTAGTAAAACTTTGAATAAAATTTAAGGGAACACAAAACAAAATTATTTTGTACTCCGAGACCGATTTTGAAATGTCTCCCTTTTACTAGCTTTACTATTAAATACAGTACTGGAAAAAAACCAAATGTGTTCAATGGCAAAAATTGCTAAATCATTTATATTTATAAATATTTTGAAGTTCCTGCCTTTAAAACTTATAAATGAAACATGTAACAACCTTGGTTAAATCTTGAGAACAATGTTCAGCTTTACAAAAAATATTTTGTTTAATTCAAGGTAGATATACAAGGTAGCCGCATCGGCGAATTGGGAACATGATATGTCAAAATTGTTTACCAGGCGAATAATACTTATTTCGCCGTGACATAAAAAACTCGAAGCAAATTAAATTCAACCAATCAGAATTAAGCATTTAAAAAAAAAAGAAAAATATTTGTTTACTTTTTGAAAATTGAAAATTTTTAAAAAGGGCTGTGTTAGTATCTGATTTTTGAGTAGAAAGATACATCAAAAGTGCGCCTTACGCATTTATTAACAGTCGATCAAAAACGCATAATAATGAACATTTCTCAAGCTGGTTTGGATCGTTTTAAGCGAAATAAAATGGATTTTAATGGATCCACCACTATACTCCAGAGACAAAATAACAATCCAAACAATGGAATGAAGCTGGAGAATGTGCCCCAATGAAGGCAAAAACAATTCAATCGGCTGGTATGCTTGCGACTTCAAAGAGTAAAACAATAAATTCAGAGTACTATTGCCAGCTTTTGGAACAATTAAATGTACAAATTCGAGAAAAAAGTTCTTGCTTACAAAAAAAAAAATGTTTTATTAAGACAACGCACCAGCGCACAAGAGTTTTTGTTTTAACAATGGCTAAATCAATGAATTAAAGTACGAGTTCCTTGACCACCCACCTTATTCTTCTGATTTAGCTCCCAGTGAATTCAGCTTATTCCCAAATCTAAAAAAGTCCTTGCTGCAAGCGTTTTATCTCAAATGAAGATGCAATTACAGTTGTAAACCTTTGAAGACCTTGAGGAAAACTATTTTAACCAAGGGATAGAAGGGACTAAGTGCATTGAAGTTTAAGAAGATTATATTGAAAAATAACAATATTTTTGAAGAACTAAATATTCTCTTTCATTGAAGAAGAAGTTTCCGAAGCGCTCTCGTATACGCCCGCTACTGTGGGAAATATAAAAACATGTCTTAGCTAATCAATATACACACTAATATCGACCATAATTCAAATTCGAGTACTATTTAGTACATTTGTTCTCTTATAGTACGTATTTCCAAAACTAACTCGGTACCTCAATACTGCACATAATTCTGACCTCTATAATAAATTAGTAACTTAGAGTAACTTCGGGTAATGTGGATCAGGCGTCTAATGTGGACCACCCCCCATATCTAAGAAAATGCTTTAAATATGTCAATGTCGCCTTGATAAATGTTTTCCTAATTAGTGAAAACAAACATCAAGCATGGTTTTTAGTACATAATTCCAATGTTGAAAATTTAGTAGTAGAAAATGTAGCTCTTATTGTAAAAGTGTGATTTGAAAATTTTTTAGCACAATAGTCGAACGTTTTTGCAAAATAGTCGAACACTTGTTTTTTTCTCGAATATAAAGAAGTTATGTGGTTTTCTTGTTTTCTTTAACAAAAATATACATTTAGCAGTAATTATAATTGGCGATTTTTAATTTTTATTCATTTTTGAAGCCGATAATTATTTTTAAATAAAAATATTCAATGTCGGGTAATGTGGACCACTATAAAAATTGGGACCTTTTTATGAGGACGAGTTCGAAACATGGGCGTATTTAATATGCGAGGAGGTATTCTATCCTCTGAAAAGTCGATATGCGAAATTACAGGTGCTTCGGTTGGATAATGAAGCAGGGACCTTCAAAATACCGCAAATGGGGCGGTACCCTTAAATGGGGACTATTCCAAAACATAAACCCATATATTTTTGCATTCATTGTTACCCAAGAGTGCAATAAATTGAAATTTATCACAACCAATCCACAACCTACCTTTAACTTACTGATCCTCATTATCCACATGTACTGGTCCACATTACCCGCCAAGTTATTTTTAATCGCAGTTTAGAGTTTTTTGATATATAATACAATAACATTTTTATAGACAAATATAAATATTATTTGACCTGGAATATATTTAGCCAACAAATCTACTATGTTGTGAAAACAATTTGTTTTTATTTTTTACCATTGTTAAGCCCACAATATCAAAGAAAGAAAATGGTGGTCCACATTACACGAAGTTACTCTATCATATATTATACTTCTGTATTACTTATTTCCAAGCACTATTGGTTCACGCAAAATTCAGTATCATTTAGTGCACATTAATATAAATTTCCATAACTACCTACCTCAACAATCTAACAGTAATCTTAATTCCAAATGTCAGTATTCAAGTTCTATCGGATCACCCAAATCCAAATTTTATCAAAATTTAATATCATTACTAAATACCATTCAATAGAAATCATATTTTCAAATTTCAGGATTCCAGCGTGATCGGGTCACCCAAATACAAATTGTACCAATTTTTTTTTGTTCCATTTAGCACACATAACTACGTATTTCCAAAACTTCAAACATACCCTAATCCTACACTCCAAAAGTAATTTTGATTCAAATTTCAGTATTCCAGCTCTGTCGGTTCACCTAATCCAAATTGTATCGAATTTAGTATCATTTAATTGGGTCACGTTTTTCAATCGAAAATTTCATATTTCCGTTTTTATTCTATATAACGGTACCTCATAAATGTCAATGATTTTTGGTACACATACAGAGAAAAATGTACTGACTTCGAATCCCTTCGCGATCAAATTTTTGGTTGATGACCGCAAAAGTTATTGAGGTTTTAATTTTGGACCTAAGAAAAAAATCTTAAAATTACGCCGTTTATTATATTGATCAAAACATTGATATATAACATCCTTCGTAAAATGTGAATATGAATATATTAAAATAATCGTGAAAAAGTTGCACATTTTCCCGAAATATGAGAAAAATAATATAAATATAGCAGATTACGTCGTTATTTTTTATTATATTATTGACATGTATCCACCTAAAAAGTAATTTAAAATATTGGTCGGAGGAATTTAACAATACAGAACACTGAATTTTTTACTGAATTGCGTGTTCGGAGAACCTGGACAATTTATTCCATGTGATTAGTAATATTTGTAGGTTTCAAATGATATGCATATAACTTTGATCAGACAAGAATTAAATGTTATATCCCAAATCCGATTCCAAAAAATTGGAATCTGAATCTGTTTCCCGCGAATAAATGTTATTAATATATTGATATATTAATGGTAAATGCTTCAGACGAATCCGGCAGTCCTTCGTATGTACTTCATTTATTCGAAATGTATTAATGCTCCAAAATATAATGATTGCAGAGTATTTCATAAGACATTTTTTAACCCAAGACCGTGGGCTCGATTTTGTTACATATTTCTATATAAAAATCCAGTGAGCGGAGCAGTATAGTCGGACGGGGCCGATCATACGATACCTTACACAACTACCACGGAACTCGGATGTTTATTTCGATTCCCTTCACAGTGGATTGTGTTGTGATGTTCGCCTATATTCGACTAGAAAACACACAAACAAATTAACAGCCTGTTTTTCTATTTCGAACGAAAATCAATGCGAAAGAAAGTAACCCACTCGCTTTCGTTTAAAAAAGAGCTCATGTATTTCGAAAGCTATAGTTCGTTTGCCGTTACGTATACCATTCGAAAAACTACTAAATTAAATGTAAAGTTTTACAACAATGATCAATAAATGAGAGTCAAATGGGAAATGAGAACGAACTACACAAATACAATCACACATTTAAATATAACAAATGTCAGATGGAAATTTTCAGTATATTTAAAAATTGTGTACAATTTTATTTTCTAAAAACATGAATGAAAAATCCCAGCTATACCTATAAAACATGTTTCAAAAATTTGTATTTTATATAGAGATTGTGTTGTGTGAAAGTGCTTCAAATTTTGGTACATAGTTCGCGAGTTTGCAGTTCATTCGAAAGCTATAAAGCAAGTGAGTGAATTTGACATTCTCGTTCGCATGATGACAGCTTTTTCGTCATACATAAACCCAATTTGTAAAGAAAAAATATACGTTTACGTTTTCTTTCCAGCTGATTATCGTTCGACTTCTTTTGTCTGTAAAAAGTTTTTATATGAGCCAAAATTGAATTTCATTCGCATTGAAAGGGAAAGAAACCTTACATAAACATGCTGTACGTTTTCGTTCCACTTCATCCCAAAATTTTAATCTGATCCTCATCGAAAATTATAGGCGTTGTCTTTGACCGTAATTGGAACTTCATGGAAAATTTTAAAGGGATCAGCGCTATATTTCTGCCCTCCAATGTGGTAATGTGTTACTAAATAATATCTGAATACGTAAGCACCTGTAAATATTTATGTAAGTGTAACTCCCACATCCGAGTACATATGACAATGTAATTGGGGTCATAGAATACACATTTTGTCATTTTTCACACAAAAGTCAGGGTCCATTTGACTCGCTAAATAATGACCGATCTTTATCAAAGCAGGCATGCATATTCTCTAGCCCAATCCTCTTCTGCATGTAAAATTTCGGGATGTTCGGTTCATATTTGCGGCCTCTAGAGCGACCAGAAAAACCGACAAAAATTAAATATTTGGTCCATATCATCCTCTAAATATTAACCGATCTTTACCTTCATTGGCCAAAACCCTTCCTACATGCCAAATTTCACGAAGATTGGTCCATAATTGTGGTCTGTATCGTGTTTACAAATTATAATGGACAGATGGACGGACACACATGTCTAGATCGACTCAGCTAGTCGAGATAAGACGATCGGTATACTTAATAGTGGGTCTAGGACCAATATTACGCTGCGTTACAAACTTTTGGGGCTGCACAAAGCTATAATAACCTAACAACATAGTTGTGTAGGGTATAAATATTGAGTAGTACTACAAAAACATCAAAATTCATAGAAATAATAATTATTATAATTTTTTTACATTTTTCCTTTATCGGAACTTGAGCACATGTCGCACACATCCGGCTGATGGCGGTTTCTTTATTTAACATTTCTTCTCCTGATTCCTTGGCAGCAATAAATTACAAAACAAAAATTGCCATTACACAGTGGAAAATCACGACTTCTTTGTTACAATAACAGGGGAGCAGTGTCTTCGGTATCCGCATCTGCATCAGCCATCTGCAACAAAGGCAATTTATAGCTGCATACAAAGAAGCAGAACAGCACAATGGCCAACAGCTATTAATAAGATGACGATAATTAGACCATCAGAATCTTTGTGCAAATAATGAAGAAGGCAAAAATGTACCGTTGAACGGTGCAAACAAAAGGTAGGTAGGTGACAATTACAATGACGTTTTATGAACTGTTATTATGATCCGTCGTATATGTTTGTATGTGTGTGAGTAAATATACATTGTTTGGGGGTAAACAAATGCATTTATTTGCAATAAGTGCTTGATTTTTATATGTTGTAAACAACATTGAATGTAATAAACAGTTGTTTAGGGAATATGCATAAATATTTAAGGGGACCCCCCCCATTCTCGGGGTCAAAATTTTTGTTGACTTAATTCCAATCTACACTAATTCAAGAATGTCCCTGCAAAATTTCAAGTAAAAATCTCAAGAACCCTTGAAGATATAGCCGATTTATTGTGTCAGCATCAAGTGACGGCTGAAGGGCTTCTCAAACTTTAAACGCGTTTTTCTCTAAAAATTTTTTTGCAATCGATTTCAAATTTTTACACGTTTCTCTGTGAGTGTATAGCTATCGT
Organism: Musca vetustissima; assembly: GCF_032173495.1. Taxonomy (NCBI): domain Eukaryota; kingdom Metazoa; phylum Arthropoda; class Insecta; order Diptera; family Muscidae; genus Musca; species Musca vetustissima. The sequence continues at coordinate 2,562 of NW_026876845.1, read as the reverse complement.
ATGAACTAGGATAAAGCCAATCGGTTAAGATCTTCCTTATTTTTTAACTTGGTTTTTGGTAAAAAAATCGGCTATTTTCCAAAAATATTTTTTCAAAGGTCCGCCATTTTGTTAATTTTAGAGCGAAGTCAATAATCCTAGTTCATACGAGAGCCAGACATGTACTCTTTCTAACACCGTTGGAATTTTCGGATTCCGATGTTCCAGTGAGGAGTTATCATGCCCGCCATCAAAAATAAGGACTTTTCTTTGATCACAAAAAACAACAACAAAATTTTTTTGTAAATTATTTATCTTCCTCTTTAAATCTTCAAATATATATGTGCAAAGTTACAAACCTTAACAAGCATTGGTATTCATTTACCAGTCCATTTAAAATCTTAAAAATAAAAAATCGTGAATGGGGGGGGGGGGTTCCCTTAAACAATAACAAGGAATTATGTTGTAATACATGGAATCGGGTGTATGAAATAGACATTTAGATATATTTGGCAGCAATCAACTTCCATGTTTAATTCAAGCAAATAATCTAATAAAATCTGGCTTTACACGTTGAAATATTTACATAGATCAAGTATGAATGTGAAAATCGGCCCAGCCCTCATTAACACCCCCCAGAAAGTGTCGAATTTTGTTACCCAACTCATGTTAAAACCAATCAACATTTTAAAAACTAGCGAGTTGCGAGTTATTTTTTTAAATTTAAATTGATTTAAACATTGATTTGAAATATTTACCGACTCTAGATCAAGCCCAGAAAGGATTCCATTTGTTTACTGCCAAAGCGACCGATCTATACTAATAAAAGAGTAAAGTGATTGACTGTCTTAACGATTCATCAAACGGCTGAAGCTAGAATCATGAAGTTTGGTCCAAATGTGTTATATAAGGCTGGGTTTTCGGCACGAAAAGTTTGTTTTTAGGGAACCGGTGGGGCTAGAACTCTTAAATTTCAAATGAGAGTCACCGATAAAGTGTGGATGTAGCAGAGGATTTTTGGATATTTGATTTTTGGACTAAGTATCCGAAAATTACTAAAATGTACTGAAGTTGGTAGAATTTCGTAGCATGTGAATGAATAAATCTAAAAACTTAAAATTTGTAATGTGGATTAAGGTTGAGAAGTGGGGTCGATATAAAGAGGTGGTTTTGAAAGCGTGTACTCATGTATACGAAAAATACTAAACTGTACTAAATTTGGTACAATTTGAATTTGGAGGAATTGATGAAGAAGGAATTCTGAATTTTAAAATTAACATTACCGCCGGAATCTAGAATTGGTATATGTACTAAATTTGGTACAATATGGATTTGGGTGAACCGAGTGGGTTAGAGTGTAGCCTCGGAGTATGGAAGTAGTTTTGGAAATTCATACTTATGAGTGCTAAATGGTACTAAATATGGAATGCTTAAATTTGGAAATAGTGTTACTGTTGGAGTGTAGGATTGGGGTATGGATGTAGTTTTGGAAATTCATACTTATGAGTAATAAGTAGTAGCAGATCTCATTATATCAAAAAAATGCATCACGTCTTAACTCAAAAACTTGATCAATTGCAAAGGCTTTCATCCCCAAAATCATATCTCCAACACACCCTCATACTTGTATGTTATTACTAATATTACTACTATATTTGTAATATATTTATACGGGTTTTAATATTATTTGATTTTGGGTTCATTGTGTATGAAAGATGTTATATCTGGACTAGACATTCTAGACTCCGAGTCTATGTGGGTTTGATTTATATAAATGTTGCAAATATTTACCTATCAACAATTTGAGTATGGGACGTTTATGAACTTGATCATACAGATGATCATCCTCTTGCCAAACATCGGGTCTTTTAATGAAGAACCTTGAAATTATTCTAATTAAAAGTTGAACCCAATTCGTTGTTTTGGTGGTTTTCTTTCTTTGCACCTAGCAGACGTGCAATTAGTTAGCCAATTATTATTATCGCCAGTTGTATGTATGTGTTTGTGAGTGGTATATATGTATAAAAGAGAATAAATGAATATGTGTGTCCTTCGCTCGTTTTCGACAAATTGAATGTTAATATGTGTGTGTGTGTTAATTTGCAAAAGACGAAAAATGATAAATATACATATAAATAACTAAGACAACACTAATACATTTCGTTAATAAATTGAATTAATTGTGGTATTTTTGATAACCCCACAATGAAAAATATTCCCTAGGGTTATGAGTTTTTGACTTCTTTTAAGGAAGATTTCCTGTAGCATGAATGAATGAAATTGAAACACCTTTGAGTTAATTGAAACACCTTTGAGTTAATGGAGTCAAGAGAAGGACAGTAAGAGCAGTCCACAGAGAACTGCATACGCAACATACACACCTTAATTAAAATTTTAGTACCATTTAGTTTCATTGTTATCTTATAGTACGTATTTCCAAAACTACCTCCATATCTCAACTATACTAATTTTGATAAAATTTATTATATTTCGTCGAGGAGAGGGGGCACCATTGAACACTTTTTTCTTTCAAGCCTTATAAAATTTTTTATTTTATAATTATTGGTATCTTTTAAATTTTAA
>NW_026876844.1:0-20844 GCF_032173495.1 Musca vetustissima | reverse complement strand
CGCTTAATATTTTGATAAAGCTTCCATATATATTTTCGCCCGATTTCAAGTAAATTGGGCATGTTAGTCAGATTGACATCAAATTTTGCACAACTTACAAAATTGAGCATAGACTTACGTAGTTGCGTTTTCTAGAAGTACAGATATAGCCCAACGGATGACCTATTTATATTTGTTTGAAGTCGATTTACATACTTTTGTCCCATTGTAACAAACGAATGACATGTTTACCCATAGTGGTGAAGGGTATCATATAGTCGGCCCCGTCCGACTTTACTACTTTCCTTACTGGTTTTACGTTTATTTTGGCATAAACTCTAATTTTAAAGCTATTGAATTGAAATTTGGGTTGTATACATTTTTTATGCTCCCAAGATGACCTACCAATTTTCATATGATTTGGGGCACTATTTCATATAGCTGCCATATAGCCGATCTGGCAGCGATTTGTCCCGACTTTTTTGTTTAGAAAGCTATTGCAGTGAAATTTGGTTTGTATACAATTTTTATGCTCCGAAGATGACCTACCTATTTTCATATGATTTGGGGCACTATTTCATATAACTGCATATAACAAAATGTTTGTTCCTTACTTCGGCTATATTTCCATTACTGACTGCTTTATTCAAAACAAAGGCCATGGCTCTGTCGTTGAATATTTTGGCTGAAACCGTAGCAGCAATGATATAGCATATTTTGTGAAGAAACTTCGGAGGCTAATTTCCATTTTAACCTAGGTCCAGCATGTTCGTAATTTAATTTTGGGCCACCTATTTGTTTGGGGAAACATACTGCTCATCCATTACTATAATTATACTTTTACGGTTGAACTTTGGCAAATGTTTTTTTTATATAATTATCAAAATCTTTAACTTGTTTCGATATCAAACGCATTTGGTCTTCATTTAAACTGATATTATTGATATTCTGTAACACATATTTCATAAGTGAATCTTCTGAGCGATTTTTGCTGCTCCAAATTTCAATAAGCGCTGCATGGGCAAACACATGTTTATCAGTAAAAAATACGAGTTGGCACAAAAAAGCACAAAAAACGCTAGTTACCCATTAATTAACACACTTTTGTTAATAACTTGGCATTTACATCTTTTTGCAATGCTTTGCCATTCACAAGTTACACTCCACGGAACAAAACTACAATTTATAGATTTTATATAAAGTTATACATAAACAAACATTTCACAGTATTACAACAACAGACAAATATGACAAAAAGGGCATCTCGTCTTAATTTTACATACCTGCACTAACGTTTTCCATAATTACACATTTTAATTTTTTTCAATTTTGTCAAATTACAAGCACTCGAACTTAGCTGATTTTTACCGCCAGTTGTACCAAAACAATGTGACTTTCAAACTGCTGACTTTTAAAGCTCGCCAGCAAAAAAAGCCACCCCCATTGATATTGAATTTTTTTTTCTAATATGGGTGTCTACATTTAGGAAATCAGTTACATTTCAAAATATGAAAACAAAAAATCATACGTTTTACCCATAGTGCATAGGTCTAGTTCGAATCCTTATGCCTGTTACAAATATATGCACAAAGACATAATACCCTGAACCACAGTGTGGTGAAGGGTATAATTAATGTCAATTATTTCATTGAATTTTCTACTTATGTTTTTTAATATACCTACATATGAATTTTATGAATTTCAAAATATATCCTCATTGTTCCAAAATATATCCTCATCGGATGATCCGTATTTGCATCCATTTTACTCAACCAAATTTTCATGGCTTAAAATATACACATAGCAAATGTACATATGTACATACATATATTCTATCAGATGTATGAATACTTCTGATGCTATTACTCCGCATCCACGTGGACTTTTAAAAGTTTGTCTAACCTATGTTACTACCATGGGATCGCATGACGTACTGTGAACATTTAATAAAAATCTGTTCAGTGTTTTTGAGTCCACAAACAATATATTTTCTATATACATATGGATTCAAATGCAATGAGTACTACATTTTACCTTGATCGTACCTAACAGACGTCGCCCTTTAGAAGGAACATTGACGTGAAATTGAACGAACTTAAATATGTGATCTTTATCTATATGTAAACCGACTAACATCAATCCCTTCACATGTCATTCTGCAAATCGATTTAAAGCAAACTTGACACATGTTATTTTGTGTGCTGTACTGTTAAAAATTTAATCTCAATCAGACACCCACTGATTATTTGGTGTACAATCAACATGAGTAGGTCGAAATTATATATGGAAGCTATGCTATATCTAAACCTGAACCGATTTCAACGAAACTTGCCACATATATTGGGTCTTTAGTGCACCATTTACTTAAAATCGGACGAACATATATAAAGGACGTATATGTAAATCTGAACCGATTTTCACGAAACTTACCACACATCATTCTAGACTTAATTCAGTACGCTATGTCAAAATTCGTGTTAATCGAAAAATATATAGGGTTTTGGTGCTACATTAACACAAAATCGGACGAAAATATAAATGGGAGCTATATCTAAATCTGAACCGGTCCAGATTTAGATATAGCTCCCATATATAGTTTCGTCATATTTTATGTAAATGGTGCACCAAAGACCCTATATATCCTTCCATATAGGAACAAAACGTTCTGAAATTAGTATAACCTAACCTGTGACAAGTTTGTTTGAAATCGCTTAATATTTTGATAAAGCTTCCATATATATTTTCGCCCGATTTCAAGTAAATTGGGCATGTTAGTCAGATTGACATCAAATTTTGCACAACTTACAAAATTGAGCATAGACTTACGTAGTTGCGTTTTCTAGAAGTACAGATATAGCCCAACGGATGACCTATTTATATTTGTTTGAAGTCGATTTACATACTTTTGTCCCATTGTAACAAACGAATGACATGTTTATGGATAGATCTAGGTAGATTCACATTTAGATAAATATCACATATTTTATTTCATCCAATTTCATGTTAATAGTCCTGTTTAATATACCCATAGTGGTGAAGGGTATCATATAGTCGGCCCCGTCCGACTTTACTACTTTCCTTACTGGTTTTACGTTTATTTTGGCATAAACTCTAATTTTAAAGCTATTGAATTGAAATTTGGGTTGTATACATTTTTTATGCTCCCAAGATGACCTACCAATTTTCATATGATTTGGGGCACTATTTCATATAGCTGCCATATAGCCGATCTGGCAGCGATTTGTCCCGACTTTTTTGTTTAGAAAGCTATTGCAGTGAAATTTGGTTTGTATACAATTTTTATGCTCCGAAGATGACCTACCTATTTTCATATGATTTGGGGCACTATTTCATATAACTGCATATAACAAAATGTTTGTTCCTTACTTCGGCTATATTTCCATTACTGACTGCTTTATTCAAAACAAAGGCCATGGCTCTGTCGTTGAATATTTTGGCTGAAACCGTAGCAGCAATGATATAGCATATTTTGTGAAGAAACTTCGGAGGCTAATTTCCATTTTAACCTAGGTCCAGCATGTTCGTAATTTAATTTTGGGCCACCTATTTGTTTGGGGAAACATACTGCTCATCCATTACTATAATTATACTTTTACGGTTGAACTTTGGCAAATGTTTTTTTTATATAATTATCAAAATCTTTAACTTGTTTCGATATCAAACGCATTTGGTCTTCATTTAAACTGATATTATTGATATTCTGTAACACATATTTCATAAGTGAATCTTCTGAGCGATTTTTGCTGCTCCAAATTTCAATAAGCGCTGCATGGGCAAACACATGTTTATCAGTAAAAAATACGAGTTGGCACAAAAAAGCACAAAAAACGCTAGTTACCCATTAATTAACACACTTTTGTTAATAACTTGGCATTTACATCTTTTTGCAATGCTTTGCCATTCACAAGTTACACTCCACGGAACAAAACTACAATTTATAGATTTTATATAAAGTTATACATAAACAAAAACATTTCACAGTATTACAACAACAGACAAATATAACAAAAAGGGCATCTCGTCTTAATTTTACATACCTGCACTAACGTTTTCCATAATTACACATTTTAATTTTTTTCAATTTTGTCAAATTACAAGCACTCGAACTTAGCTGATTTTTACCGCCAGTTGTACCAAAACAATGTGACTTTCAAACTGCTGACTTTTAAAGCTCGCCAGCAAAAAAAGCCACCCCCATTGATATTGAATTTTTTTTTTCTAATATGGGTGTCTACATTTAGGAAATCAGTTACATTTCAAAATATGAAAACAAAAAATCATACGTTTTACCCATAGTGCATAGGTCTAGTTCGAATCCTTATGCCTGTTACAAATATATGCACAAAGACATAATACCCTGAACCACAGTGTGGTGAAGGGTATAATTAATGTCAATTATTTCATTGAATTTTCTACTTATGTTTTTTAATATACCTACATATGAATTTTATGAATTTCAAAATATATCCTCATTGTTCCAAAATATATCCTCATCGGATGATCCGTATTTGCATCCATTTTACTCAACCAAATTTTCATGGCTTAAAATATACACATAGCAAATGTACATATGTACATACATATATTCTATCAGATGTATGAATACTTCTGATGCTATTACTCCGCATCCACGTGGACTTTTAAAAGTTTGTCTAACCTATGTTACTACCATGGGATCGCATGACGTACTGTGAACATTTAATAAAAATCTGTTCAGTGTTTTTGAGTCCACAAACAATATATTTTCTATATACATATGGATTCAAATGCAATGAGTACTACATTTTACCTTGATCGTACCTAACAGACGTCGCCCTTTAGAAGGAACATTGACGTGAAATTGAACGAACTTAAATATGTGATCTTTATCTATATGTAAACCGACTAACATCAATCCCTTCACATGTCATTCTGCAAATCGATTTAAAGCAAACTTGACACATGTTATTTTGTGTGCTGTACTGTTAAAAATTTAATCTCAATCAGACACCCACTGATTATTTGGTGTACAATCAACATGAGTAGGTCGAAATTATATATGGAAGCTATGCTATATCTAAACCTGAACCGATTTCAACGAAACTTGCCACATATATTGGGTCTTTAGTGCACCATTTACTTAAAATCGGACGAACATATATAAAGGACGTATATGTAAATCTGAACCGATTTTCACGAAACTTACCACACATCATTCTAGACTTAATTCAGTACGCTATGTCAAAATTCGTGTTAATCGAAAAATATATAGGGTTTTGGTGCTACATTAACACAAAATCGGACGAAAATATAAATGGGAGCTATATCTAAATCTGAACCGATTATCGCGAAACTTAGCACACATAATTGTAGGCTTAATTCAGTGCGCTTTGCCAAATTTCGTGCAACTTTGGTGCACCATTTACCTAAAAACGGGGGAAAATATATATGAGAGCTATATCGATTTTTGAGTACATTTGTGATAACATAGGGTACTTAAATTTTTTATGGGGGCAAGGGAAACAGTAGCCCCCATACAAATTGCCCCTTTTTAGATCAGAATTGGCCATTATAGCAAAGAATTAGAATTAACAATTATAGCAAAGTGTTAGTAAATATACAAACCATAGATCTTTACTAAGTTCACAAACCACCTTTATGTAGGTGTTGCCAATCTCCAATTTGTTTTTATGAAAATGAGAAAGGTGGAAATATCTGAATCAAAAACGTGATACTGATAACAGAATACGTGCAATTCGAGTACGAAACGATTTAGAAAATGTGAAAATGTGAAGAATTCGTACAATTCGAGTACGAAGCGATTTAACTAATTTAGACTGTATACCAAATTAGTACTGTACACATATTTGCCCTCTTTATACCCTTCACCACACTGTGGTTCAGGGTATTATGACTTTGTGCATATGTTTGTAACAGGCAAAAGAAATCGAGACAGACCCATTCCTTTTGAGAATAAGCATAGAATAACTTTCTGAGTCGATTTATACATGTCCGTCCAAGTACAAGTCGCATTTATAATCCGATTAGGATGAAGTTTGGCAAAGCTCATTTATTTGGCCAAGGACCCTATTGAAATTGGTGAAAATCGGTTCACATTTAGATATAGCTCCTATTTATAAATTCGTCCGGTTTTAATGTAAATGGTGCACCAAAGTCTAGAAAAATGTGCTCCAAGTTTCGTGAAAAACGGTTCAGATTTGGATATAGCTCTCATATATATTTTCCCCCGTTTTTAGGTAAATGGTGCACCAAAGTTGCACGAAATTTGGCAAAGCGCACTGAATTAAGCCTACAATTATGTGTGCTAAGTTTCGAAAATTTCATGAAAATCCGTTCAGTAGTTTAGGAGTCTATAGGTAACACTGATCAAACAAACAAACAGAAATTGATTTTTATATATATAGATTAGTCAGATTTTATCTAAGTTTGTCTGATTGACACATCATTTTGAACAGCGCATCGAAATGGGACAAAAATAGATACTAGTAATTTTGGATGAATACGGTACAAATTGTAGATAAAGCTCCCATATATATATCTTCGTCCCATTTTATGTAAGTGGTGCATCAAGTACCCCATGTTTCTCCTATTGTGACCAAAGTTTGCACATGGTATTTAATTGCGTCTAGAATATTGCGTTTTTTTAATGGTACATATGTAGCTCCCTTATATAAATTCGACTAACTTAATGTTAATTATGTACCAAGTAATGATCTGGTGTCCAATTGTGATTAAAATTTGCACAGTTTAGCTAAAATAGATTTATAAATTTTGTTCCATTGTACAAAAACGGTATTTGTAATTTTTACCGCGAAGAATGGTATTGTGATGCAAAAATGTTAGGTTAGAAATTGAGCACTATGTAATGATAACTGCAAAATTCAGTGGAATAACTTGGTGTCGTTATTAAACATATTCTAAGGAATGGATAAAGATCGAACTGAATAATATATCAAACTATACAGATCGCAGCATACGTCATTGTATACTCAATTCATCTACCACAAACATACGTAATTCTAAATAAAATCGGTCGAAAATATTTATGAGATTTATATCTAATTCTTAACATATTTCCAAAAAACTTAACTCATGCCATTCTTGGATCCATTTGTTACCCTATGTCTCAAGCGGACAAAATTTTGGAGTTTGGTGCAACAAATACAGGAAATCTGACACAGCATATATGTCGGAGCTATATTTATAACTGAAACAATTTACTCAATTTCAATAAATTGTGTCCTTATTCGGATCTCGATTGCCCTTTGTATTTTTTTACAATAATACATGGATTTACACCCGACTGATGGAATGCATAAATCGACTCAGAAAGTGATTCTACTAGCATTCTCAAAAGTACCTATGAATGATGCATTTACTGTAACACACATCTTTAGATGGCTACCCTTTTAAATGTGTTCTAAAAAAATGAGTTTGAATGTCAACATAATACAAACGTAAAAATATTCTCCTTTCTCCTTTAAAACAAAACTCCGTTCTACGTGTTATCTAATGTAATTCTTTAAGAATTTCTTGAAGCTGTTCGCCAAAAACAAATATGGCCTTAAAAGCTACGAAGAAAACTGAATTAAAGCAACAAAAATTTTTTATAAAATTTGTAAGAACAAATCTCTTAGCATCCTGCCAATTCTATGTAAACCGAAACTTTTTTGTTTACATTTTGAGTATAATTTATCAAATTATTTGGATGAATTATTTTAGCTAAGCCTATAGCAAAGTAAAATGCGTTTATACCTTTGATACGGGAAAATCGAAATCTTGGTTTTACAACCCATGTTTCTTTGGACAAAATCCGTATCAAAATATATGGAGTCGATTTTCACATGTTGTTTTCATCTAAAATGTGCACATCTTAATATTTTTTTCAAACTTAGTTTAAGTTCGAAGATGGGGAATATCGGCCAACTCCTTCCAGTACCTCCCCCACAGAATGGTCAAATTTATGCTAAAAATTAATTTGATAAAAACATGCAAACGGACTATCCGATTTTAACGAAGCTTTGTACAACCTATTATCCTTATCAAGCCTAGATCAATGTAAATATCTTTGCAATAAATTAAAGAGTTGCATGAAATGTGGTCCCGTGGTGGCGTATAATTATTGAGCATATTCACGCTGTTACTTATACGCCTAATTATACTTGGGCTCACCAGTGATACATAATTATGTTTTAATTTTCTTCACCTAAATATCCTTTAAATTATCTAACTAAAATATTTAAATCAAACCATAATTATGTATTATAGATAAAAAAAACCATAACACTTGCAATCACATTCCCAAACTCTATAATGTGGTTTTACTTGTTGCAAAAACTGTTTGTTGGTTTCAAAATTCCAATTACATTAATCTGACTGACATTTCTGATAATAAAAATTTTCTAATTGACAACACAACTCCAATACCGGTCAAAACTTGGTATGTAATTTGGTTTTCGCCGCAATTTCAAACCACCAAATAATAAAAGTGACCAACACGCTTCACTTCGTTTCAAAAGCAATAACGTTTTGTTATTGTTTACGAAAGAAGATTAGCAACAGTGCGGATAATATCATTCAAAATAAATTTCCGGCTTATGACATTATACTGCGTGCCATAATGGTGCTGTTGTCGGTTACCATAACATTCTAAAGGCGTTCGTTAAAAAAAACGTCCACCTCAACGCGCTTTTCATGGATTCCGAAATGATGGCTGTTCAAGTTGGGAATGTGTGATTATTTCCAAGTGCATGTGATGGTGATATGGTTTACTGATTAATAAATTTTCGATTTTCTTTTCCCCGTCACTGCAAGTTTAATTTGATTAATTTTCTCATATTTCTTCCCTTTCATTTAGTTCCCATCTCTTTGTATTTAATGCTCATATCTCCGTATTTATCCTGAAGAATTGTCCCTTGTTTGTCAAACATTATTCAATGTCACGTTTATTATTGTTTGAAACGAATCACGTTTATTATTGATTTAACCCAGTGGACTACAACTCATACAGACTTTGCTCTTTTCAATATTGAAAATTTCTGTTATAAAAATATATTTCTCATATACGAACAGAGGTGAGAATATTTCTTTCAAGTACCGACATAATGCAGAGTAAAAGGGAACAATTTGTTTTCATTTTTATCACAGGAAATTCAATAAAAGTACATTATTTAATTTATGAATAGATTATTATTACGGAATTGTGAAATATCATATTTATGAGAAACCAGTAAGGAAAGTAGTAAAGTCGGACGGGGCCGACTATATGATACCCTTCACAGGACTATTAAACAGGACTATTAACATGAAATTGGATGAAATAAAATATGTGATATTTATCTAAATGTGAATCTACCTAGATCTATCCATAAACATGTCATTCGTTTGTTACAATGGGACAAAAGTATGTAAATCGACTTCGAACAAATATAAATAGGTCATCCGTTGGGCTATATCTGTACTTCTAGAAAACGCAACTACGTAATTCTATGCTCAATTTTGTAAGTTGTGCAAAATTTGATGTCAATCTGACTAACATGAGCAGTTTGATGCCCAATTTACTTGAAATCGGGCGAAAATATATATGGAAGCTTTATCAAAATCTTAAGCGATTTCAAACAAACTTGTCACAGGTTAGGTTATACTAATTTCAGAACGTTTTGTTCCTATATGGAAGGATATATAGGGTCTTTGGTGCACCATTTACATAAAATATGACGAAACTATATATGGAGCTATATCTAAATAAGGACCGATTTTCTCGAAACTTGGCAGACATCACTCTAGGCTCAATTCAGTACGTTATGCCAAATTTCCTGCAAATCGATGGATATATAGGGACTTTGGTGCACCATTTACATGAAATCGGACGAAACTATATATGGGAGTTATATCTAAATCAGAACCGATTTTCGCGAAACAAGACAGACACCACTCTAGGCTCAATTCAGTACGTTGTGCCAAATTTAGTGCAAATCGAAGGATATATAGGGACTTTGGTGCACCATTTACATAAAATCAGACGAAACTATATATGGGAGCTATATCTAAATCTGGACCGATTTTCTCGAAACTTGGCAGACATCATTCTAGGCTCAAGTCAGTACGTTATGCCGAATTTCGTGCAAATCGGAAGATATATAGGGATTTTGGTGCACCATTTACATAAAATCGAACGAAACTATATATGGGAGCTATATCTAAATTAGGACCGATTTTCTCGAAACTTGGCAGACATCACTCTAGGCTCAATTCAGTACGTTATGCCAAATTTCGTGCAAATCGAAGGATATATAGGGACTTTGGTGCACCATTTACATGAAATCGGGCGAAACTATATATGGGAGCTCTATCTAAATCTGGACCGATATTCTCGAAACTTGGCAGACATCACTCTAGGCTTCATTCAATACGTTATGCCAAATTTCGTGCAAATCGAAAGATATATAGGGACTTTGGGGCACCATTTACATGAAATCGGACGAAAGTATATATGGGAGCTATATCTAAATCTGGACCGATATTCTCGAAACTTGGCAGACATCACTTTAGGCTTAATTCAATACGTTATGCCAAATTTCGTGCAAATCGAAAGATATATAGGGACTTTGGGGCACCATTTACATGAAATCGGAAGAAACTATATATGGGAGCTATATCTAAATCTTGACCGATTTTCACGAAACTTGGCAGACATCATTCTAGACCTAAATGATTAGGCTGTACTAAATTTCGCGCAAATCGAAAGATATATAGGGACCGTTTACATTAAATCGGTTAAATATATATATGGGAGCTACATCTAAATCTGAACCGATTTTTCCCAATTTCAATAGGGTTCGTCCTTGGGCCAAACAAATGAGCTCTGCCAAATTTCATCCAATTCGGAGCTATATCTAAATCCTGACCGATTTTCACGAAACTTGGCAGACATCATTCTAGACCTAAATGATTAGGCTGTACTAAATTTCGCGCAAATCGAAAGATATATAGGGACCGTTTACATTAAATCGGTTAAATATATATATGGGAGCTACATCTAAATCTGAACCGATTTTTCCCAATTTCAATAGGGTTCGTCCTTGGGCCAAACAAATGAGCTCTGCCAAATTTCATCCAATTCGGATCATAAATGCGACCTGTACTTTGCTCACAAAAATACATGGACAGACGGACGGACGGACGGACATGCATAAATCGACTTAGAAAGTGATTCTATGCATATTCTCAAAAGGAACCATGTGTCTATCTCGTTTCCTTTTGCCTGTTACAAACATATGCACAAAGACATAATACCCTGTACCACAGTGTGGTGAAGGGTATAAATATATTTGGATTATTTCCATTTTGGTGTTGGTATAAAGAGAAACTTAATTTGTATAATCCAGCAGTGTCCAAAATAGGTCCCATGTTTACACTAACCGGAAAAATTGGTATATTTTTGGCAAACATTAGTTCGGAACAAGTCGAAATATGTGGCCGAGCTATGGCGGGAGGGCAAAACAGAAACAAATATACCTTTATTTAGGAAAATGTATCATCAGCCACCATATTTGCATTGAATATAAAATTGTTTTCTTCCTTAAAATTTGAAAATAATATTTTTAAAAAAATTGTTACAGTATGACATAGAAACAGAACTTTTGAAAATTATGTATTTCAAACAAATACAATCAGAAAACTTGAGCGTATTAATGTGGACAGTCCTGGCATAATCCTATTGAGCTCTAACCTTCGAAAAATTGTAAATGAAAATTATTTTGGTTTGACTACCTGAATGAAATTATATAAAACAAGTGAGAAAAGCATCAAGTTGGATACCCTCCACCATATGTATCAGTAAGTTACCTGAATTTAAAATATAGGGAACGTAGAAAAAAGTAGATTTGTTACCAAATACGACTACAAAATACCAAATTACAACGTAGCTCTCATATGTAGCTCTCATATTCCCTTATCCAGTTTATTACTTTGTATTCGATGCTTTCGACCAATCATTTTTTCGCTCTTATTCCACAGTTGTATTCCATAAAATGTTTGTTTGAAAATGCAATTTCACACATTTCTGATTCGTAAACCACTTTACAATTACAAACCTTGATTTGACCACAAAGCACACACTTTTTGACACGGTTGTAATTTGGATTATTAACGTATTATAATTATTTTTTTTTACTTTGTTACCGAATTATTTCTTCATCAAAAGCTTGAGGGAGGATCGTCTAAATTAGCCCCAGTGTCGACACAATGGGAATAAAGTGGTTTTCATTTTATGTCACAAGAAATTCAATGAAGATATATAATTTAGTTTATTATGACAATATTACGGTATTCTAAGGCAATGCGGAATATCGTATTGCAAGAGCAAATTCATGTTTATTCTGTCAAAGGTGGTGGTCACATCGAATCGTATAATCGCATTGAGAGCTGACCTTCAAAACCTTAATTGGAAAACAAATTGTAATACCTCCTTTGAATTTTAATGGCTCACTCGTTATTCTAGAGTTTGAACTTAAGCAGTTCAGACTAACATGTGTAGATCGAACCTCCATATGAAGAATCGCATTCTTTTTGATATATTTCTTTAATATTTATACCCTTCACCACTCTGTGGTACAGGGTATTATGTCTTTTTGCATATGTTTGTAACAGACAAAAGGAAACAAGATAGACACATGGTTCCTTTTGAGAATATGCATAGAATCACTTTTTAAGACGATCCATGTTAAATTGTACACAACGTACAGGTCGCATTTATGATCCGAATTGGATGAAATTTGGGACAGCTCATTTGTTTGCCCCAAAGACGAACCCTATTGAAATTGGGAAAATTCGGTTCAGATTTAGATATAGCTTCCATATATATTTTCGTCCGATTTAATGTATATGGTGTACCAAAGTCCCTATATATCTTTCGATTTGAACGAAATTTCGCACAGCGTACTGAATTAAGTGTAGAATGATGTGTGTTAAGTTTCCTGCAAATCGGTTACGATTCAGATATAGCTCCCATATATCTTCGATTTGCACGAAATTTGGCATAGCGTAATGAATTAAGGGAACCCCCCCCCCCTTCTCGATATTAATTTTTCAAGATTTTCAATGGGCTGGTAAATCAAAACCAATGCTTGTTAAGGTTTGTAACTTTACACATATATATTTGAAGATTTAAAAATTAAGAAAAATAATTTACAAAAAATTTTTGTTATTGTTTTGTTGTTGTTTTTTGTAATTAAAAAAAGTCCTTATTTTTGATGGCGGGCATGATAACTCCTCACTGGAACATCGGAATCCGAAAATTCCAACGGTGTTAGAAAGAGTACACATCTGGCTCTCGTATGAACTAGGATTATTGACTTCGCTCTAAAATTAACAAAATGGTGGACCTTTAAAAAAATATTTTTGAAAAATCGCCGATTTTTTACCAAATCCCAAGTTAAAAAATAAGGAAGATCTTCACCGATTGGCTTTATCCTAGTTCATACGATAGCTATACACTCACAGAGAAACGTGTAAAAATTTGAAGTCGATTGGGTTATTAGTTTTTGAGTTATCGTGCCCGC
This sequence comes from Musca vetustissima, assembly GCF_032173495.1. Lineage (NCBI taxonomy): Eukaryota > Metazoa > Arthropoda > Insecta > Diptera > Muscidae > Musca > Musca vetustissima. The sequence goes on along the minus strand of NW_026876844.1, from coordinate 7,282 downwards.
CATTCGCAAAAAAATGTTTAGAGAAAAACTCGTTTAAATTTTGAGAAACCCTTCAGCCGTCACTTGATGCTGACACAATAAATCGGCTATATCTTTAAGAGTTGTTGAGATTTTTATTTGAAATTTTGTAGGGACATTCTTTAATTAGTGTAGATTCCAATTATATCAACAACATTTTTGACCCCGAGAATGGGGGGGGTCCCCTTAAGTCGAGAATGATGTGTGTTAAGTTTCCTGAAAATCGGTTCAGATTTAAATATAGTTCCCATATATATTTTCGTCCGATTTAATGTAAATGGTGTACAAAAGTCCCTATATATCTCTCAATTTGAATGAAATTTGTCACAGCGTACTGAATTAGGTCTAGAACGATGTGTGTTATGTTTCCAGATTTAGATATAGTTCCCATATATATTTTCGTCCGATTTAATGTAAATGGTGCACCAAAGTCCCCATATATATTTCGATTTGCACGAAATTTGGCATAGCGTAATGAATTAGGTCTAGAATGATGCGTGTTAAGTTTCCTGAAAATCGGCCCAGATTTAGGTATAGCTCCTATATATATTTTCTCCGATTTAAATTAAATGGTGCATTAAAGTCAATATATCTTTCGATTTGCACGGAATTTGGCATATCGAATGAATTAGGTCTAGAATGATGTGTGTTATGTTTCGGGAAAATCGGTTCGGACTTAGATATAGCTCCTATATATTTTTCTTTCGATTTTATGTAAATTTTGCACTAAAGACCCAAAGTTTGTCCGACTACAACACTATTTTGGCTTCTACATATACATTTTCGTCCGATTTTACACAAAATTGACACAAATTTTACACAACGTACTGAAGTTGGTATAACCTAGAACTTGGATATAAATTCTTCGCCAAGGAGGGACCAATCGGCACAACATTTTGTAAATGGTTCACCAAAGACCCAAGGTAGGCCGATTTACACAACATTTTGCACAACGTACTGAAGTTAATATAACCTAGCGTGTGGAAAACTTTGGAAGCCTTTATATATTTTCTCCCGATTTTAAGTACATTATGCACCAAGAACTCAAAATGTGGCCGATTTTTATACCCTACACAACTATGTTGTCAGGGTATTATAGCTTTGTGCAGCCCCAAGAGTTTGTAACGCGGCCAAATATTGGTCCTAGACCCACCTTAAAATATACCGATCATATCTCGACTATCTGAGTCGATCTAGACATGTGTGTCCGTCCGTCCGACCGTCTGTCCATTATAATTTGTAAATACGATACAGGCCACAGTTATGGACCAATCTTCACGAAATTTTGCATGTAGGATGGGTTCTGGTCAATGAATACCCCTATTGTTTTTGGTAAAGATCGGTTAATATTTAGGGGATGAAATGAACCAAATACTAAATGTTTTTTTCTGTTTTTCTGGTCGCTCCAGAGGCCGCAATTATGGCCCGAATATCGTGAAATTTTATATGGAGAAGAGGATCGGGCCAAAGAATAAACATGCCTGTTTTGATAAAGATCGGTCAATAATTAGTGGGTCAAATGGACCCTGACTTTTGTGTGAAAAATGACAAAATTTGGATTCTATGGCGTATATATTTACTCCTAAAGGACATAGACCTGAGAAGTTGATAGTATATTCAAGAGGAGTGGCTGACCTTTAAATTGATACCAATTATATTGTCGTATGTTCTCGGATGTGGGAGTTACTCTTAAATATTTACAGGTGCTTACGTATTCAGATATTATATAGTATCCCTCACCACACTAGAGGGCGGAAATATAACTCTGATCGATTTGAAATTTCCCATGGGGTTCCAGTTATGGTCAAGAACAGCGCTTGTAATTTTCGGTGATGATCAGATAATAATTTTGGGATGAAGTGGACCGAAAATTTAATTTTTTGAAATTTTTTTCAATCGATATATAGGCCACAGTTATAAGCCGATCATCACCATACAACCCACGCTGAAGTCTATCTGGACAAGTAATAAAAAGGGCTGTACTGAATATTAGTAATATGCGGAAAATATGTCAGTGTATGTGCTGATGTGCTGTTGACCGCAAATCGGGCAAGAGGTTGCAAATGTCACGAAATGTTTCTCGAGCTCGGAATCAACTTCTTTAGAAAGTTAGAACTCCGTCGTAGTTGTGTAGGGTATCTTATGGTTGGCCCTGTCCGACTATACTGCTCCGCTCACTGGTTTTAAACTGATTTACATAATATTGTCCCACTGTAAGAAGCAACCCTTTATCTATATCCAAATGCTAAAATTAGTATAGGTTGTAGAATGACATGTTATCCATTTTCATGCTAATGGTCCTTCAAAAATTCGATATCTGGTGAATATACCCAAAGTGGTGAAGGGTATCATATAGTCGGCCCCGTCCGACTTTACTACTTTCCATACTGGTTTTTATTGAAATGTTGAACATATATCAATATTAGGTTGAGGAAAAAATCAATTTTTTATATGAACTGTAGGACTTTATTTAAAATGATAGCTGGTGATAGTGTGTCATTCGGTCAACTTCTATCATTTCTTCGATCTTATCGACATTTTCGACGACCGGCCTAATGGATTTCTTTTTCTCCAGCAATATTAAATTTTTAGTAATAAAATAACTTAGATTATTTTTGAGATTAATAAAACATTGTGGAGAAATTCTGATGAATAATATCATAATTGTGACGAATTTTTTAATTACCTTCATAACATTCTTGTCATGTCTGTAAACGCTGACAAATGTAAATGCGATTTGACATCACGTCTGATATGCATATTTCGAAAAAAACATACACACAATTTTTTGTATATTTGAAAAAAAAAACTGCTATTCTAATCTTCAATTGCTATATATTCACTGTTCAAGATTACTTGTGATAGAATGTAAACTCAATGATTGGTGATGACGTAGCTTCATGTGCAATCACGACCAATCTAAATGACATACATATTTCAAAGCCAACATATTTGCTTAGCTGACAAATCCACGTAATATTTCTTCATTTCACAATCTACAATTTAGAAATCGTTTGTTAAAATTCAGAGCCCTTACCTTTGGAACGACAAATTGCAGACGAATATAATTTGCATTCAATATATAATTTGCAACAACAATGTTTGTAATGTGAATTTGAAATAGATTATTTGAAGACGACGGAGAATGTTAAAGAGCTTATTTTTTTGCAACAGGTTTCTTTAGTTTTCCAATTTAGATTTAAAATTATGTGAAAATTGCAATTTAATGCAGAGCATACATAATAAAGAGTTCAATAGGCTGGAGAAGTTGACAATATATCTAAGAGGATCGATTGACTTTTAAATTGATACCAATATTATTTTATGTACTCGGATGTAGGAATTATACGTAAATATTTACAGGGGTCTACATATGCTGACATTGTTTAGTATTACCATTATTACAGCCGAACTTCACTAATTTTCCATTGGGAAGTAGATCTGATTAATTAATTAGTATGAATTATCGGTTAATATTGAGCGGGTCAATTAAACCGAGACTTGATTGCGAAAATATGTCAAGGTGAGAATGTGTAGCTGTTGGGCTCTAGTCGGTATACAGTGTTCAATTGTAGCGATATATTACTAAGAATCACTTTGTGAGTCGATTTATGCCATACGGCCGTCTACCGATTAGTCAGGTCGCATTAATGATCCGAATGTTAAGTTTTGTTGAAATAGGCGCAGATTTAAATATAGCTCCCATATACAGTTTCGACCGATTTTATGTAAATGGTGCACCAAACACCCAAGGTTTGTCCGATTCAGATAAAATTAAACATAAGGTCTTAAATTAAGTCTAGAATAACCTTTGTTAAGTTTTGTAGTAATCGGTTCAGATTTAGATACACTTATCATATATATTCGACCATATAACGAAAAGTGATCGAGACGAAATTTTGCATAACATAATAAAAAAGTGAAATCGGATCAGATGTAGATATGGCAGCAATACTCCCAAGATTTGTCCGATTTATATGATATTCGCGTGGCATATTAATGAAAATTTTGTTGATGTCTAATCGGATTAAGATATAGTTTCCATGCATAATTTCGTACGATTTCGTCTAAATGTTGCACCAAATTCCCAAAATTTGTCCGATTTTAATGTAATTTTATAAAACGTAGGTAATTAAGTCTACAACGAAGTGCGTTAAATTTCGTTTAATTCGGTTCGAACAAACTTTGGATATTTACGCCACAATTTCAAGAAATCGGAAAACATATATAGAAGCTTCTTCCATATATTTTTGTCCGATTTCTTGAAATTGTGTCCTAAGTATCAAAAATTTGTTCGATCCAGATACAATTTTTGAGTGCACGCCATCCAATATATATTTTCGTCATCTTTTAAGAAAATAATCCACTAAAGATCCAATCTTTTTTCACAACATATCACAATGGATTTATACGTTTTTTAACTTTCCTAAATGCCATGGTATAATAATAGAAGGTAACAGCAAGTGTTGTTGTACAAAAACGATACAACAACCACATGGACATTTGTTGTTGTAAGTTCTACTAGTGTCAACTCATTTGACAGAAAAATGTAAACAAACAAACAAATTATCATCAAATTATTTTTATTTTGAAAACGAAATATTTTCGAATCCTCAAAATAAAAATTGAAAAACATGAATGAAAATCTTTCAAATTTATATTTCTATCGCTTCCACATCTTTCCTATAATTGAGCCATTGCCATATATATGTGTAACACATATGAAAATGATGGGAAAAGCGAGTTATTCCTTGAAGAAAAATTTGCTTCCTCAAACTTTCCCAGCAGGCAAATTGTGTAAATTGAATACGGGAGAATATTTAATAAAGAACAATTTCGAATTGTGTGCATTCCCAATTTTCCTGTTGGGTGATTTTTAAAAACATAATTTGTCAAATTCATATTGAAACTAGTATAACGTTGGAATCAAATCAGCTGGGATTTGCTGTTATTTTTTATAATTGTACCATACCTAAATACTAACACAATTAATGTATTCCACAGCAATTTTTTAGTGTTTTAGTGATGATTAACAGTTTGTGAAACATAACGAAATAGATAAAACATTTAAATGTCATGCAAAAAAAGTACTGTCAACTGCATTAAATGGCATTATTGTTTGGACATAATACGATTATCGCTCTAGGATTTAAAAATATTTGTTGTTTGCATTTTGTTTAGTTGATATTGAGTATAGAGTTGGTCAAAAAAGTTTTTGTATTACGATGTGACCTTGAAGTTGTTCTATGTCTCCTCATTGCTATTATCTGACATTATTGCTTTTCATGCGAATTTCTATCACTAAATTGTCAGTAGAGCAGATGATAAGCATACAGTTTTATTAAATTAAATAACCCTTAATAGCCTGGTGGTCCCTTCAGGAACCTCAACTTTAGAGACTTGTTTTTCAAAAATGTTACTTTTTTGCGCAATGTTTATTCAGCAAATATTCTCTTTATAATGTATGCCATCTAGCGGAAAAGAAAATCATATGCTTTTCGGTGCTGAACAGCTGATTTTTGACGTTTATCAGAAAAACACACAAAAGCTTCAAAGTGAACAAATCGTGCTTTTTCAAATTGATTGAAATCAAAACTTTTGATCCAAAAGAACCAAATAAAATTAATTTTTATTATTTGTGCACTATATTCAAACCATGTAAATATCTTTTTAACAATATAAATTTTTTTTATTTGTGTTTTTCATGTAAAAGTCCTTTGGTCCTTCAAAGAACCAGTAGGCACTCATTAGAGAAGTGAAATTCGTTAGTGCTTTAGCGTCTTTTTCTTATTTTAGTGTTAATTTTTAATTTTTCATAGAAAAATGCCACGTAAATACAAAGATTTTACCACGGCTGAAGAGTTTGAAGCATTCGTCAATGATTTTGAATGGTCAGAAAGTGAAATTGGCGATATATCAGATTATGACGACGACAGTCTAGACGATCCCGATTTCAATATAGTGACAAATAATGATGCGAATATCACTGATCAGTTGGAAGATGATGTGTTCGAAAATGGGAACGAATTAGATGCTGAACAAGTTGTGAGTGTGGAACCAACTGCTGTTGAGAGTGTTCAAAATGAAGATATAGTTGTTACTGGAGATAGCACACGCTGGCATCAAATTGCAACATTTTACAAAGATATCACAATTGACAAGGACTCTTCCGAGTTTAAAAAATGTATCTGGAAGAAAAACCATATGCAGAATCATGCTAGTTGGGTTCAGTTTGGCAGCGATTCTGAATTGACAACAGAAATATTTTTGCATCTAAATGACAATAGTAAGATGCCACGTCCGTCAGCTCAAGAACCAGCTCCTTCACGACGACGAGGATTGTGTCCACAAAACACTGATTCCTCAAACATTGATCGTTTATATAAAATTCGTCCGCTTATTGATGCTTTAAATAGAAACTTTGACTCTGTTCCAAAAAGAAGTCGTTTGTGTGTGGATGAACAAATTTGTGCCACAAAAATTAAGCACTATTTGAAACAATACTTGCCAGACAAGCCTCACCCGTGGGGCAATAAGTTATTTTTGATGTGTGACGATATGGGATTCTGCTATAATTTTGAAATTTATTCTGGCAATGAAGACCATCTTTTGGAAAATGAACCAGATTTCGGAGCAGCAGCAAATGTTGTGGTGCGGCTTGCTCGTAGAGTTCCGCGTTTCAAGAACTACAGAATTTTCTTCGATAACTATTACACAACTATTCCTTTATTGGCTTATTTACGCACCCAGGGAATCTATGGGCTTGGAACAGTTCGACGTAACCGAATTCCTGGCTGCAAATTGCCAGAAAAATAACCAAATCGAGGAGACTGCGAAGAATATATGACCAGTATTCATGGTATAGATATAACTACTATAGCATGGAGGGACAACAAAGTTGTAAATATGGCATGGACTTTGCTTGGCATCAAGCAATTGAAATCGACAAATGCAAACGACACTGATGACGCGCCTACGATTGCCAGGTATTTTATACTTTCAACAAATACTTACTGAATATAATTTTTTTTCTTTAGATTTGACAAAAAAAATAAGTGTAACGTAAATATTCAGTGCCCTGCGATAATCCACGAGTACAACAAGTACATGGGAGGTGTTGATCTTATGGATTCGTGCTTTGGTAGAAGCCGTATGAGCCATATGATGGACATGGCCATGATAAATGCATGGATTTTATATAAACGCCAATTCTCTTCATCACCTCGTACAAATAACATGCTGACTTTGCACGAATTTATCGTAG
>NW_026876843.1:0-20767 GCF_032173495.1 Musca vetustissima | reverse complement strand
AATGTATTGCTCTTTCCATTAACTTGATATTGGATAAACAAATTTTCAAAATGTAGACATTTTTGGGCAGAGGTAACAGACGTTGATCTTGATCAATGTAAATCAGTTCGCTTCGTATGAGATTTAAAAGTTTTCAAAATAGGAAGTACTAGAAGAAGTTGTGCGATAGGTCCCAACTATATACAGGTATAGTTATAATATAGTTATATAGGTTGTGCAAAGTTGTACTACTCTGCCGTGAATGATCTTTTATTTTAACTGATCATTATCAAAAAATATAGGTTTCGTCTTTGGTCAGATTCGAATATACATGCAAAATTTGTTTTTGATGATTGTCAATAACTGTGACCTTAGATTACAAATTGCACAGTGCGACAGAAATTTGGTGGTGGAAAATTCCTATTGCGGATGAAGGACCTTGGCGAGTGTATGAAAACCCCAGAAGGAAAAGTTGGTCATATGTCAAAGTTCGGTTCATATTAACAGCGGCCAAAAATAGAAGGAGTTATAGTAGGTGGTTGTCATATTGTACAAGTGCTTATTATTGGCCTAAAGAGCATGTTACAAAAAATTGGATAAATCGGACCAACATTGGGTATTCCTCCCTTACAAGGGGTTTTGAAAAATTCGTTTTTGGCATATAAAATCGTTAATATTCGATGGAAATTGACTGTTTACTTCAAATTTGGTCCACGTTTCAGAATACCTACCTACCATACCAAAGGACTCTTGAAATGTAACTGTCTGTAATATAAAATCGTGATATGCAATTGAACTCACTATAGTTGTATATTTTTGTTATTTTTATTAATAATAAATATTTGATATACTATAGTTACTAAATGATAATACATTACTGATTTATAAATTATTTTTTTCAGATTTTCAGAACACACTCCACGAATATTTAAAATATTCTCTTCCAAAATGTACGAATTAGTGTCGTCCACGTTATAATTTTATGGATGTTCAAGAATATAAGTGGGTCGGATTGTAATATATAATACATATTTGACTCGGCTCTACCAAATGTTCTATATGTTCAATATTATATGATTACTATGTTCTGACTCTGTTGTTCTCCTTCCTATTTGGCCCTCATTAATTTTTTATTGGCATTTCATAAGTATATCATATTTGGTCACCAAAAAAAGGTAAACTATTTTTAGGTGCGCCAGTCTCCGCAGCTGAATTTTTGAATGCGCTGAAAAACACACTTCGCAACAGTGGATTTTTTCATTCCATTTTAAGATTAAAATTATTTCAGTTCTACAGTTGTAGCTTCAGCAGTGGCTACAGTTGTAGCTTCAGCAAATCTAAAGCAGGGGAAGTGGAGCTCCTCATTGCACTCCAAGTATTGCTCAACTATTCCATTTTCCACAAGCTGGCTCCTTTCCAGAAAGTTAAGCACATATTTCGTCATGCAGACATCAATCCGGTTGAAGTCGATTGCATTGCTATCCAATGTTGGAATCACTTGCTTGTATATTAGGACTTTTACCTCCGAAGAAAGTCCTTCTCGCATACGAAAGAGTCTTTGGTAGGTAAAGTTCATGTCAATCCATATGGCGATTGAAGTCCAATCTTTCATGCAGGGTGATTCCAAGCTATTTCATCCTGTACGATGCTCCTATGAATTCAAGTCCAACCTTTATACTTGGTATGAATTTTCGGAAAATTTTCGCAGTTGACTTGGGTTTTGCTCTTGAAAATACAAATTTTCGAACATTGACTTTAAGTCTCCATTTGTTGAAGTAGTTGTGAAGTGTTTTCATGTACACATTCAATCTTCTTTCCACAGTGCTTCCAAAGTGGCCTCGTAGTGCAAGTAACACATCATCGGTCTATGTTAACAGCAGTCCATTTTCAGGACTGAGTATGTCGCATACGAACATGTTGTATAGAACCGGTCCACAGCACCCCTGCTTTGACCGATCGCTGTTCAGACATTTCATCTTCTACTCTCACACGAAATACTCGATTCTTGAGAAAACTTGTCACCATGCGATAAGTAAGATAATCGAATCCAAGCGATTGCATCTTATAAAGAATTAAAGATTGTCTTTATCTTTCCATCGTTGATTACGGTTGCATCCGCCTTGAATTCACTGCAGAATTTAACGAGTGGTGCAAAGTTATCTAAATCTTCCACTACAGTGCTGGCAAGACTGCAGAAAGAATTATCCACTGCAACATCAGATTGGTGGATACCATCCATATGCCTATTGCGGATTTTTCCATCTGGGGTTTTCATATATTCACAAAGGTCTTTCATCCGCAATAGAAATGTTCACCTCCCAAAATCTTGTCGCACAGTGTTATCAACAATTTTAATTTTTCCTGGTTTTATTCATGAAATATCGGAAAATGATCCGAAATTCCATCGAAAAATCATATAGATTTATGTGCCCTATTTCTATTTCTACCAGCAACTATTGCTCTTTTAGGAGAAACTTTTCCGGACCGTGTTTTCTCATACGGCAACCAGCCGTATGATACCCCTTACACAACAACCACTGAACTTTGGCTTCAGTGGAGCTAATTATAACCTTCACCACACTGTGGTACAGGGTATTATGTCTTTGTGCATATGTTTGTAACAGGCAAAAGGAAACAAGATAGACACATGGTTCGTTTTGAGAATATGCATAGAATCACTTTTTAAGTCGATTTATGCATGTCCGTCTGTCCGTCCATGTATTATTGTTAACAAAGTACAGGTCACATTTGTGATCCGATTTGGATGAAATTTTGCACAGTTCACTTATTTGGTCCAAGGACGAACTCTATTGAAATTGGGAAAAATCGGTTCAGATTTAGATATAGCTCCCATATATATTTTCGTCCGATTTTAGGTAAATAGTGCACCAAAGTCCCTATATATCCTTCGATTTGCACTAAATTTGGCACAGTGTGCTGAATTAAGTTTAGAACGACGTGTGTTAAATTTCGTAAAAATCGGTTCAGATTTAGATATAGCTCCCATATATATTTTCGTCCGATTTCAGGTAAATAACGCACCAAAGTCCCTATATATCCTTCGATTTGCACGAAATTTAGCATAGCGTATTGAATTAAATCTAGAAAGATGTGTGTAAAATTTATTTAAAATTTGTTAAGATTTAGATATAGCTCCCATATATATTTTCGTCCGATTTTATGTAAATAGTGCATCAAAGTCCCTATATATGAAGAACTCAAAATGTGGCCGAATGCAAAAAACAAAAAAACATACTGAAATAAGTGTAACCTAACATGTGACTAGTTTCGATGAGATCGGTCTAGATTTCGATATTTTGCTTTAAATTTATTTAGATAATTTTGTCCCATTGCAACTCTATATCTGACAAAAATTTGGTATAGGTTGCAGAATGACATGTTTAATTTCATGTTAATGGTTCTTCAAAAATGCGACGTCTGTTAGGATTCCATCTGTTGGATATACCCAAAGTGGTGAAGGGTATAATATGTCGGCTCCGTTCAACTTTACTACTTTCCTTACTGTTTTTTTTTACTCAAAAAGTCTTAGTCCATTTAATCAGGTACATTTTGACATATTATCAAAACAGACCTTTTTATTCGTTGGTTAGACCTCTTTCCCAATTTTAAGTATCGTAGGGTTCGGGCCTTGACCCTCATGTTTGAACTTGACTATAGCACCCTATCTCAATTTCTTCGAACGCTTGCATGTTTGCTAAAAAACTTGTTGAACACAACTTCCTTGTTTAAGATTTCCAATGAACAAAATTTGCTAATAGAGAAACAAAAACTTCCTTGTTAAATTCTCCGAACATCATCGAATGTACACAAGGTTAGGTATTGACGAAAAATAAATCCCCAGAGACACACCCCTTTTCAAGGTCAATTTCGACACAAATAAATAATAAAATATTTGCAAGACTCAAAGACCCTGCTCAAATGTGGGTCTGATGTTAATAACCCTAACTATGAATGTACGTACATACATTCATACATACTGATGTGATAATTATACAAATTATGCACCATTTACCTTGTTTTTTATGTTCATCTAACAACTTTTTGGGGCATGGCAGTTGTTGTTGTGGTTGTTATTGTTGCTGCTGTTAAGGCGGCTATTTGATTTATATCTTTTATTCAAGTAGAAACATTTCAATTTAAGCCAACAAACAATTTTTGGCCCAAAAAGAGGTAGCAGGAATGCCCCACATCAAATGGTCAGATAAAATGCCAAGCAATTTGGATTAAAAGCTTGGTGCTGCTGTTGGTTATTTTGATTGGTCATTGCATAAGGCGGCGATGATGATGATGATTGTTGTTACAATTTTTGATATGCAAATATTGAACCCCAAAAAAATTAAAACAAATATTGCCAAAGTACCTGAAGTGAATGTTAATTTGCCCGTTTGGCTGTGAGGACTGTTTGCTGTGTTGATGGCTCCCTTCCGAATTGAAAAGAAAAAAAAAAACATTTCAAATATTTCGATTGCACCCAATAAAATTGTAACACTTTAAAGACAGCAAAAAAAAAAAATCCACAGCAAAAGTGTAGCAATGACCATCTAAAAAAAATAAATAAGTAAAACAAACAGGAAACCCCCAACAAATAGAAATAAAATACATTTCGAAAAAAAATTATTGGCAAAACTTGTTGAAGGTTTTTGCAAAGTTTGCAAAAAATTTAAACCGTATTTAATTTGGTTCGCTTATGATCACGTTCGATTTATATCAATAAAGTAGACACACAAAATGGTTTTCTTTGACAGTTTTATGACAAAACTTTTTTTTGCCATGGTTTGCTTCACATTTTTCTTTGGTCGCGAAAAAAAGAGATTCACTTTTCCTTCCGCTGTTGTCGGGATGTAGGTTAACTTTTACATTTTGTGGAAGTAGTGATTGGCGCACGTTTTATGTGTTGAAATTATTTCAAGAAGTGTTTGCTTTGCAAGTGACAAAAAATCTCTAATTTATTGACTTCCGTCTTAGACAGCAAAATGATTATGTTCACTTCGTGCCAAGGTGTCAATGAAGGGTGAGAGTTGATAAAATATTTGTGGATACAAAAAATCGTTTTGAATATCTACCTATCAGGCATGAGGAGAAATCGATATTACGAGGGGTAAACCAGTAAGGAAAGAAGTAAAGTCGGACTGGGCCGACTATATAATACCCTTCACCACTTTGGGTATATTCTACGTATCCTAAAAGACGTTGCCTTTTCGAAGGAACATTGACATGAAATTGAACGAACGAACGAACTGAATTTGTGATGTTTATCCATATCTAAACCGACTAACATCAACCTATGCACTGTTTAAAATTTAATCTCAATCAGACTCCCATTGATTATTTGGTGTACAATTAACATGAATAAATCAAAATTATATATGGAAGCTATGCTATACCTACATTTGAACCGATTTCAAGGAAACTTACCAGCGATTAATTTATATTAACTTCTGTACGTTGATCGTCAATCGGCCTAGCTATGGATCTTTAGTGCACCATTTACTTAAAATCTGACGAAAATATATGTAGGAAGTGTATGTAAATCTGAACCGATTTTCATGAAATTTTGCACACATCATGCTATACTTAATTCAGTACGATATACCACAATCGAAAGATATATGGGAACTTTGGTGCACCATTTACCTAAAATCGGACGAAACTATATATGGGAGCTACATCGTTCTAGACTTAATTCAGTACGATGTGCCAAAATTCGTGCAAATCGAAAGATATATAGGGACTTTGGTACACCATTTACCTAAAATCGTGGGGAACTATATATGGGAGATATATCTAAATCTGAACCGATTTTCACGAAATTTGGCACACCTCATTCTAGACATAATTCAGTACTCTATGACAAATTTCGTGCAAATCGAAAGATATATAGGGACTTTGGTGCAGCATTTACCCTAAATCGGATGAAACTATATATGGAAGCTATATCTAAATCTGAACCGATTTTCTCGAAACTTGACACACATCATTCTGCACTAAATTCAATGCTCTGTGCCAAATTTCATGTCAATCGAATGATATATAGGGACATTGGTGCACCATTTACCTTAAATCGGACGAAACTATATACGGGAGCTATAACTAAATCTGAACCGATTTTCTCGAAATTTGGCACACATCATTCTAGGCCTAATTCATTACGATGTGCCAAATTTCGTGCAATTCGAAAGATATGGAGGGACTTTGGTGCCCCATTTACCTTAAATCGGACGAATTTCAATAGGGTTCGTTCTTGGGCCAAATAAGTGACTTGTGCCAAATTTCATCCAAATCGGATCATAAATGCGAACTGTACTTTGTTTACAATTTAACATCTACGGACTGACAGACGGACGGACGGACATGCGTAAATCGACTCAGAAAGTGAATCTATGCATATTCTCAAAAGGAACCATGTATCTATCTCGTTTCCTTTTGCCTGTTACAAACATATGCACAAAGACATAATACCCTGTACCACAGTGTGGTGAAGGGTATAAAAATTTACTCTTCAATTGAGGACTAATGAAGAGACAAAAAATGGCAGAACAATATTTAATTTGAACATTTGGTTCGAAAATTAAAGGATTCGGACCTGTCGTCCATTAATATATGTTACTAGCCGGACCCGTGGCGCTTCGCTGCCCCTACTAAAGTGAATAACATAGGATAGTTCACGTAGAAAAATATTTGTATTTAGTTAAAATGCTACTATTTATTGATAGGTATTATAGTAGCCCCAATTAGGTATTATAGTAGCCCCAATTACTGTTCGACTATATATATTTCGAAATGTAATGTATAGTACTAATACCGTAGCAGCTGTGCCTTCGGTTTGGTGCAGGCACATCCTCCTGTAGAGATGAAGAAGGAAACCTGGTGACAGATACAGACAGCGTGCTCAGGATCTGGAAGGGGCATTTTGTGAAATTTCTGGTATCAAATAGTAGCAGTGAAGTGAACCAATAATAGACGACGGTATAGAGTGTATACCAGAACCAATAATAGATGACGGTATAGAGTGTATACCAACTATCCAAGATGAAGTCAGAATATCAATCAATCGGCTGAAAAATAATAAAGCAGCATGTGCCGATGGGTTACAAGCCGAACTATTCAAGCCTGGTGGGTATTTTCCAGGATTTGGCGCAGAGTGAAAATCTGGTCAATGGAGGTCTGAAGCCGCATTGATATGGATCAATAATGTCATTGACCGTTGGCTTCAATCGTTCACACAGCACACTGGATAGCATTTTATATGCGATGGGAAAAAGGCTAATTCCTCTATAGTTGACACGTATCGTCTTGTCTCCTTTTTTGTGCACGGGACACAGGATGCTGAGGTTCCAATCATTGGGCATGCATTCTTCTAGCTAAATTGTACTAATCAGACCCACAGCATGCACCAGCTGATTAGTACAATTTGGCTAGAAGAATGCATGCCCAATGATTGGAACCTCAGCATCCTGTGTCCCGCGGACAAAAAAGGAGACAAGACGATATGTGCCAACTATAGAGGAATTAGCCTTTTCCCATCGCATATAAAGTGCTATCCAGTGTGCTGTGTGAACGACTGAAGCCAATGGTCAACGACATCATTGGACCATACCAATGCGGCTTCAGACCTGGCAAATCCACCATTGACCAGATTTTCACTCTGCGAAATACACATCGACACATACCACCTATTTGTCGACTATAAAGCCGCATTCGACAGCCCTATCCGTTCAGAGGCGTTTAAAGCCATGACTGCGTTCGGCATTCCTGCAAAATTAATTCGGCTATGCAGGATAACATTAAGTGGCTCAAGGTCAGCAGTTAAAGTAGGAAAGGACCTATCGGAGCCCTTCAATACCGAACGAGGATTCAGACAAGGTGACAGTTTGTCGTGTGATCTTTTTAACATCCTGCTGGAAAATGTCATACGAAAAGCAAAGGTGAACAGAAATGACACTCTGTACACCAAACAACACATGTTACTCGCCTATGCCGATGACATCGATATAATGGGTCGAACATTGGGAGCGGTAACAGCCACCTTTGAACAAATTGAAAAGGAGTCTGCCAAAGGTGGTCTGGCAGTAACTGGCGAAAAGACCAAAGCTGATGGTATTAACGCGCAAGCCGTCCATTAGACTCGGACCAACTGTGGAACTTGAGAACTACAGCTTCGAGGTAGTTAAAGACTTTATATACCTTGGTACCGCCATAAATAAAACGAATGACATCAGTTTTGAAATTCGGAGAAGGATAGTGATGGCCAACCGATTCTAATATGGTGTAAGATGGCAATTTAAGTACAATAGCACCTCTACGATGTCTAGATCATGTTGTGAGAATGGATGAGGATACCCCAGCTTAAAGGGCATATAAAAGCGAGACAACTGATGGTTTACGCAGAAGGAGATGGCCACGAATTCGATCGAAAAATCACGTGGATGGTCCTTCAAATTGCAAGAGATGCGCACAATATGGACGAGCCTGCAAAACACAAGCCAGCTAAGTAAGCTTTGATTTGAAGGTTTTGTTTGTGTCTAATCCGGCAGTTGGGATATGCGACTTTTTTAGAGGATATGCCTCTAAAAAAGTCCTTTCAATATTTATAAGTACTTTTTCCAATTAATATAATTTGGTCAAAGCTCCAACTTGTAAACCCCGCCTTGCCCAGCATACGATTTTTTTTTGAAACCAGTAAGGAAAGTAGTAAAGTCGGGGCTTTGGTGCACCATATACATAACATCGGACGAAAATATATATGGGAGCCATATCTAAATCTGAACGGAGCTATATATAAATCTCAACGGATTTTCACGAAACTTGGCACACATGCCTCCAGACCCAATTCAGTACGTTGTGGAAAATTTCCTGCAAATCGAAAGATATACAGTGGCTTTGGTACACCAATTACCATAAATCGGACGAAAAAATATATATGGGAGCAATATTTAAATCTGAACCGATATTCACAAAACTCAGCACACATAATTCGAGACTCAAGTCAGTACGCTATGCTAAATTTCGTGCAAATCGAAATATATATAGGGTATTTAATGTACCATTTACATTAAATCGGACGAAAATATATATGGGAGCTATATCCAAATCTGAACCGATTTTCACGAAACTTGGCAGACATGACTCCAGACTCAATTCAGTGCACTATGCGAAATTTCGTGCAAATAGAAAAATATATAGGGACTTTGGGGCACCATTTACATTAAATCGGACCAAATATATGGGAGCTATACCCAAATCTGAACCGATTTTCACTAAATTTGGTAGACATAACTTCAGACTCAATTCAGTACGCTATGTGAAATTTCGTGCAAATGGAAAAATATATAGGGACTTTGGGGCACCATTTACATTAAATCGGACCAAAATATATATGGGAGCTATATCTAAATTTGAATCGATTTTCCCAAAAGGATTCGTCCTTGGGCCAAATAAATGAGCTGTGTCCAATTTCATCCAATTCGGATCATACATACGACTTGTACTTTATTTACAATTTAACACCAACTTGGAACTATATAAATTATATTTAACAGGATAGGTATTATCCTATTAAATATAATTTATATGAGATTTGAATTTCACCGACTGTAAATCGATTGGAGTTGTTATAGTGTGTGAATTTGCATTTGACTCTCCCTCTTGGATTGATAATGAATTCAAAATTGCTTATCTCTGTAAAATAAAATCCTTTTGAGGATATTCATTATTTTCGAAGTACCTTATATTCTATAGATAGAGGACCACATAGGCGAATATTATATATGGAATAATACCAATCTCCTAAAAACTAAATAAGCCTTACAAATTTTTTTTATACAAACACATGTTACTGTGCCTTATGTGAAGCCTTTAAAATATTTCCTCATTTCACTCTAAGCTACTCTTACCTTTCGGCTATGACATAGGTTAATCTAAGGGTTTGAGCTGTTACACTTACACCAGGAAGACAGCTATGTATAAATGTAAGACGTAACATGGCACATTGCTTTGAAACGCCATGTAACGTAAGAACAAATTTTTCCCATGGAAAGCAGGTTGTTCACATACAACTTGTTGTAATTCGTAAACTAATTCCGAAAGAAAGTTGTATTTCAAAATATTTCCTATGTTATGTGGATCACATGAATGAATGACTTACTGACTGGCTGTTTGACTGAAAGCCTGCAAGTGTGAATTTCCCTAAAGAAATTTAATTGGCTTAGCTAATGCAACGACTTCATGGAAATTGGCTTTTAAAGCGAACAACAAATATAGGCCTTACCAGACCTCTTTGTTACGATTTCATGTTCGTGTCCTCCATAGCGCTTTTTGCTTTGTTTCGCCAACCCGTCATCTGTCAGCGAACATCAATTTTTGTGCACAGCACATTGGTGACACAAAACCACTGCCAATTATCTGGCAATTGATGGTGGTTGGTCGGGCGGGTGGAGTTTGCCTCTGCAGATTGTGCCAGAGTGCCACAGTATGTCATCGGGACAATGTTCGGTGTTAACCCTGACCCAAATATTTACCACCAGCAGTGGCAGATGGAGGATTGCATTGTAATGTGATTATCAATGTTTTAAAACCCACAAAAATGACAGACTAACTAACCGCTCAGTCAGTTGGTTAGGCCACCGGTAATTTTTGTCAGTCAGTCAGTCAGGCACTTGTATTAAGTCGTCCGTAATATTTCGGTTTTTGTTTTTTTTTTCGGAGGCAAGCATAAACACATGAACCATGGTAGCCCAGTTGTGTGTGTGTTTTTTGCAGTGCTTAGCTGACAGAGTAAGTGAATGGATTAAGTTAGGGACGGCTGGATGACTGGCTGGCTGCCTGGTTGGCTTGGTTAACTAACTGGTTACATAGACTCCAGCCACCATACAAATACAATTATGCAACATTTTGTTAACTGTGCTATGAAGTTTTAGCCACAGCCAAACATTTCAGTTTGTTGTTGCTGTTCACCATTCCCTATATTCCACATTTGGGGTTTGTTGTTGTTGTTTTTTTTTTCGAAGTCTTCTATGTTAAACACATTTGCCTGAAAAATAAAATTCAATTGCAAAGAATGGAAGTGATCTTGAACCATATGTGTTTGTTTGTATGCTTGCATGTGGAAATTTGTGTTTGACTTTAAATTTGTTGTTATTGACATCGATGGCCATGAAAAGAATGTAACGACATATCTTAGGTTATATATTTTTTTGGACTTGGACTACGCCTCATTAAATATCATAAACCGCAAACGTTTGTCACGATGTCATAAGGGAAACAAGTTTTTCTGTATGGTCAGCAGAACCGTTCATAAAATCTGTCATGGAGAAAAATAAACTGTTTGTTAAAGACCCAAAGGGAAATATGAACAACATGTGTAATTTTTTCACGACATCTACTATTTTCCAAAGTTTTTTACCGGACAATAAGAAAAAAAGTTAGATTCTAACTTCTTATACCTTGTAGCATGTGGTGTGAATTCAGAATTTATTAAAAATATCGGGGGTAAATCGTTGAAAACTAGCAGGAATCGAGAATGCCAAATTACAGCCACTTCGCAGCTAAAACCTTCAAAATACCAAAAATCGATGGGGTCTTTCTTTATATGATATATATATATATATATATATACTCACTTCTTAAAGGCCCTTGCAACTAGTCATGGAAAATCTGAACCAAAATAAAGTAAAACCAGTATGGAGAGTAGTATAGTCGGACTGGGCCGACTATATGATACCCTTCGCCACTTTGGGTATATTCGAAGGAACATTGACATGAAATTGAAGGAAGGAACATTGACATGATCTTTATCTATAAGTAAACCCACTAACATCAATCCCGACACACGTCATTCGGCAACCTATTCTTATTTTGTAAATAGATTTAAAGCAAATTTTACACACGCTCTTTGGTATGCTTCACTGTTTAAAATGTAATATCAATCCGGTACCCAGTTATTATTTGGTGTACAATAAACACGAATATGTCGAAATTATATATGGAAGCTAAGCTATATATAAATCTGAACCGATTTCAAGGCAACTTGCCAGAGATTAATTTATATTAATTTCAGTACGTTGTGTCAATCAGCCTAGCTTTGGGTCTTAAGTGCATCATTTTCCTAAAATCGGACGAAAGTATATAGAGGAGCAGTATGTAAATCTGAACCGATTTCAAAAAAACATGATACACGAAAGATTATAATAACTTCAGTACATTGTACATTGTGTGGCAGACGGCCAAACATTTAGTCTTTAGTGCACAATTTACATTAAATCGGACGAAAATATATTAATGGACGAAGTTAAAGTGTTCAAAATAGATTTTCACGAAATTTAACACACATCGTTCCGGACTCACTTCAGTATACTATGTAAAATTTCGTGCAAATCGAAGGATATATAGGGACTTTGGTGCACTATTTACTTAAAATCGGACGAAAATATATATGGGAGCTATATCTAAATCATAAAATCTTACGAAAATATATATGGGAGCTATATCTAAATCTGAACCCATTTTCTCGGAACACACATCATTCTAGACTCAATTCAGTTCGTTGTACCAAATTTCATGCAAATCGAATGACATTGGTGGGACATTGGTGCACCATTTACCGTAAATCGGACGAAAAAATATATGGGAGCTAGATCTAAATCTGAACCGATTTTCTCCAATTTCAATAGGGGTCGTCCTTGGGCCAATCATGTGAGCTGTGCCAAATTTCAACCAAATCGGATCATAAATGGATGGACGGACGGACAGACGGACATACATAATTCGACTCAGAAAGTGATTCTATGCATATTCTCAAAAGGAACCATGGGTCTATCTCTATTATTTTTCCCTGTTACAAACATATGCACAAAGACATAATACCCTGTACCACAGTGTGGTAATGGGTATAAAAATATCGATAAGTTCGACTGACCCTAACTTTTTATGTGATGGACATTTAAATTAGCAGTAATCGTTCGGAAATTTAGATAACCCCAAGGTTTTTTTACACTATATTCATATAAAATACGAATTATTTTTTTGTTCAATCAAAAAAACCAGTGAGCGGAGCAGTATAGTCGGACGGGGCCGACCATACGATACCCTACACAACTACCACGGAACTCTAACTTTCTGCCGACGTTTATTCTGAGCGTGGGCAATATTTCGTGATAGTAGCACCCTCTTGTCCGATTAAAGACCGACAGCACCTCTTCCTTACACTGACATATTTTCCGAATATTCCCAATATTGAGTACAGCCCTTCTAATTAATTGTCCAGATTCCCTTCACTGTGGATTGTGTTGTTATGTTCGGTTTATAATTGTGGCCTATAGATCGAAAAAACATAAAAATTAAGTTTTCGGTCCATTTTATCCCAAAATTTGTATCTGATCATCACCAAAAATTATAGCCGATATCTCTGACCATACCTGGATCCTCATTGAACATTTCAAAGCGATCAGCGCTATATTTCCGCCCTCTAGTGTGGTAATGGGTTACTAAATAATATCTCAGTACGTAAGCACCTGTAAATATTTAAGTGTAACTCCCACATCTGAGTACATTTTTTTATCTGATCTGGATGTTAAAAAATTATAATTTGAAAAAATTCAATGGAGGCAGCAAAGAAACTAAAACGTCACATTTATTGAGGCTTCCTTCTGAAAGAGCAACCTTCTGTGAGCTTAGCGCGACCACCGGTTGGCTGGCACAAGATAGTAGCACATCCCGCACATACAACGACGCCTTGAGCGTGGCTGAAGACAGTTGTGATTCTGTAGCAGCCGGGGCACTTAACATCCATGAAGTAGGAGTTGGGGTGTTGCACCAAGCGCTTCAACTTGTGTTTACGCTTCTCTTGAGCGGGCAAAGGGTGTAACAAATCTTTGGCTAGCGGCATGTTTATTCTTTCACAGCTAACACGGAAAACCATATAACCATATAATTAGTATCAATTTAAAGGTCAACCACTCCTTCCGGATATACTGTCAACTTCTCGTGTCTATGTCCTTTAGTGGTAAATATATACGTTATAGAATACAAATTTTGTAATTTTTCACACAAAACTCAGGGTCCATTTGACCCGCTAAATATCGACCGATCCTTATTAAAACAGTCATGCTTATTCTATGGCCCGATCCCCTTCTCCTCGCGGTGTTTGGGCCATAATTGCGGCTTGTGGAGCGACCAGAAAAACCGACACAAATAAAGTTTTTGGTCCATTTCATCCGCTAAATATTAACCGATCTTTTCCAAAAACAATAGGGGTCTATAACTGTGTATCGTGTTTACAAATTATAATGGACAGACGGACGCACACACATGTCTAGATCGACTCATCTAGTCGAGATATGACGATCGGTATACTTAAAGGTGGGTCTACGACCAATATTTCGCGGCGTTACAAATACTTGGGGCTACACAAAGCTATAATACCCTGACAACATAGTTGTGTAATGTATAAAAATATATAAAAATAATAAATATTTTCATAATTTCATTCATACTTTTAAATGCGAGTTCTTATAATCGTAAGAACACCAGAATTTGTTCCAAAATGTTTAAAATTTTCATTAATATCAAAACTATTTCATTCTGTATCAGTCTCGCCCAGCACTTGGTGTTTGTTAGTTTTGTAACCGTTAACAATCTTCGTCTCTTCACTTACTCGATTGTGGGTAGTTGAGCATTTCATTGTTTCTTTATATCAGACACTTTATTGCTATTATAAAATTCGCATATGTATTTTCAAAATTATTTCGATATAAATACCAGATATAATATGTCATGTAAGTGTTGATGTGATCAACATACCGAGTGTTTGACATTGTTATACAGTGAGGCACAGTCAAAACAAAAATGCCATGAGCTACATTTTATTATTTTTTATATTTCCTTCAACAAAAACGAGATTTCCTACTCCGTCTTCGTTCATACAGAGCATCCTCCGTGTCTGATGAATTTGGAATGAATATTTATTATGTCTAGTCCCAATAAATGATTTCAGGCTATAGATTCCAGTTTGACTGGGAGCAATTTTTATTTTGGGCAAATTTGGAACAGGACAAAAACCTTTTCGTTTCATAAAAGAACAACGGACCCTTTGCACAGTTCATCGATTTCAAAAAGTGATCAAAACTGATGATTTGAAAAGTAAAACTTTTAAAATACTGTCCTAATTTGGATCCTAAAACCTTTCGTATTTGCCATGTTTATTCCAATGACTTCCGTCAAATTCTGTTTTGAAAAGTGATCTTCTAACCTTGTTTAAGATTTTATTTTAAAGTAAAAATAAATTCTCTGAGCTTTGTAGCAATACTTAAAATCAATTGCTGTCAACATTTGAATCGCGAAATACCAACTGGAATATTTATTATTTAATCAATAAATTTGACAGTCAATGAAGACTTCGAATTCGCCTCCTTGTTAGCCTTATGAACAAACCTTGCTTACAATGTTCTCTTTGCAGGTCTTTGGATCATTCTATGTGGAAGAGGTTAAGCTTAAGAAGATCCCAGAATCCAGGGCTGATTGATTTTTCTATCATACCAAAATGAATGGTGCTATTACACCAAATATTAATTTTCATGTTGGACCATATTACAAACGCTCATT
This sequence comes from Musca vetustissima, assembly GCF_032173495.1. NCBI lineage: Eukaryota > Metazoa > Arthropoda > Insecta > Diptera > Muscidae > Musca > Musca vetustissima. The sequence goes on along the minus strand of NW_026876843.1, from coordinate 5,170 downwards.
ACATTATTGCCCCATTATTATGATTATTACTATTATTAACAAACAAAAAAGAAGTGTTATGTTATATTGAAAGTAAGAGTGAGTATTAATTTCCCTAATAAGGGGAAATTTGCAACTATTTTTTACAGATTCAATTACACAACAACAGCAGCGGCAACAAAAAACCATGGTGACTTACTAACTGACTCGAATACAGCGCGATTGCAACATCGTCCCCCATTAGAGGTAGCGATGCGTATAAAAAATGCAACAGCTATTGCTTCGGTTGTAATTGCAACAACTTTGATAATTGCAACATTGTCGCATGAATTGACAACTTTTTTCGGTGTATGTGTGTGTGCAATTTTCCATAACACGCAATCGTGTTATTTTCTTTCAATAACAACTGAACTGTTAAGTGTGGAAAAATACCATTAGGTTCTTGATATTTTCTAAGATGTAGAGGCTAACGAATTTGGGATGTGTACACAATTCAATGGATGATAAAAGATGTCGATAAGTATATATGCTTTTTTTAAACACTGCCTTAAAATCCCGACCCAATTGCAACGGACTTCGAAGAAAAGTGAAATACATTGTGGGCTTATGCAGCATATAATCATATTGGTCAAGGCGGTGCAACAAACCAGTTTAATGAAATATTTTAGATGATTACATCTTTCTGAGAAAGGATAGCACCAAGAGTAAACCAGTAAGGAAAGTAGTAAAGTCGGGCTGGGCCGACTATATGATACCCTTCACCATTTTGGGTATATTCTACATATGTATCCCAACAGACGGCGCGTTTTTGTTATATATCTATATCTGAACCGATTTCAGGGAAATTGCCAGAGACTAATTTATATTACTTCAGTACGTTGTGTCATTCGGCCTTGCTATGGATCTTTTCACGCAGCTTAACAACATCATTTTAGACTTAATTCAGTACTTCAGTAGTGTTGGCGGTTTATTTGGGATACCATTTGTATTTTGTTTTTATAAAAAACAACTATCTATTAGTGTGGAATGTATGGCATTGATTACCGAGGGGTAAGGCAGGGAAGACTATAGTTTCGGATCACGCCACTGATCCTCATAAGTTCCCTTAGTTTTTTGTTGGGATATTCTCCCCAGAAGCTATTGCTTCTATACAAAAAACCTTTCAAACCCAAATGTCTCTTGTAACAAAGCGAAGTACTTAGCTGACCAACGTACCCTATACCAAAATTCGTGCAAATCGAAAGATATATAGGGACTTTGGTGCACCAATTACATAAAATCGGAAGAAAAAATATATGGGAGTTATATCTAAATCTGAACTGATTTTCACTAAACTCTGCCACATCATTTTAGACTTAATTCAGTACGCTATGCCAAAATTCGTGCAAATGAAAAGATTTCCAGCGACTTTGGTGCACCAATTACCTACAATCGGGCAAAAATATATATGGGAGCTATATCTAAATCTGAACCGATTTTCATGAAACTTGGCATACCTCATTCTTGACCTTATTCATTACGCTGTGCCAAATTTCGTGCAAATTGAAAGATATATAGGGACTTTGGTACACAATTTACCTTAAATCGGACGAGGATATATATGTGAGCTATATCTAAATCTGAACCGATTTTTATGAAATTTTACACACATCATTCTAGACCTAGTTCATTACGCTGTGCCAATTTTCGTGCAAATCGAAAGATATATAGGGACCGTTTACATTAAATCGGACGAAAATATATATGGGAGCTATATCTAAATCTGAACCGATTTTTTTCCAATTTCAATAGGGTTCGTCCTTGGGCCAAACAAATGAGCTGTGCCAAATTTCATCCAATTCGGATCATAAATGCGACCTGTACTTTGTTTACAATTTAACATCTACCGACGGACAGACGGACGGACATGCATAAATCGACTCAGAAGGTGATTCTATGCATATTCTCAAAAGGAACCATGGGTCTATCTCGATTATTTTTGCCTGTTACAAACATATGCACAAAGACATAATACCCTGTACCACAGTGTGGTGAAGGGTATAAAAAGGGTCTGGCACTTCTTTTGCAATATATTTGTTGTTAACTACGTACGGTAAGTCTTCAGAGAGCAAATTAATAACACCACGAACTGATACGGGAGTGCAGGTAGCATAAAGGAAATTCCGAACATCATAGCAGTCTTGTTGGAAGTAAGCATTATAGTCCCGGAGCCTAAGAGAAATAAATGGTTAGATCGTCTGGAGTGTTGCAACTTTGAAACCGATGTGAATTATCTTTGGGCAACCGTCAAGTCGCTGTGGAACACAAGAGAGACCTCAGACATATTTGATCGAAAGTTAGTTGAGCATTCTGAAAGTGACATACACGGTAAAGAGAAGAGTAATATTTATCTTCCCTACAGGGAGGTACTATGGGTGATGATGCAATTGTCATACGTAGCGCTAAATCATATATTAAGTGTTGGGTACCTACGAAATTTGTATGGTAATGTTGAAACATCTGGAAGTGGACAGTGGTCAGTATCAGAAGGTGGACAGTGGACAGTGGCCAGTATCAGATGTCAGTTGTAGGTGGAGTTCCGGAATAAGAAGTCCAAATCGCGTAAAGAGATAGAGGGACTATTGTAGAGTAGGTTGATATTTCCGAAGCTGTTTAAGGTCTACCTTTCCGAAATTCCACGCCCTCAAGATGACGTATGGGGATTTTACGACCATATCGACGGATTGTGTGGTTGAGTACATATATGAGAACTTACTTGGGGTTACGTTCGACAGAAAGGTTTTGCATGATATAGAGAGACAGAGGTTCAAACATATAAAAGAGAGCGTGTAGAGTCAAGAAGTTAATCGAGCAGGTCTGAATAGTATTCACACTGATGCAGTTATCGACGCGTGAATTGAATCGGAGCCTGCCTCCTCAGTTGAAGAACGTCATTTGCCCAGACACATCCGAATAGTTTTGGCTCAAATACATTCAGGATGGTGTAGTCGTCTCAATTCATATTGGGTCCAGCATGTGGTACAGACCTTTGAAGCAGAAAATCTCCCCAGCAAACATTTTCAATGTAGCCCCAAGTTTGCCAGTTTTAGAATATTTTGAAGCATTTGAGCACGTCAGCTGTCATTTGTTATTTTGGGATCTTTCTGCGTAGAAGATCTAACTACTAAATATGATCAATACCCCAAATTTCGGGGGGTTAGGGTAAATTTTTTTTCTAATTTAATGTTTTAGTATTTTCTACCTAAAATAATAATGGAACTAGTGAGCGGACGTGCCCACCATATGGTAACCTTCACAACTGCCTTAAAAATCTGCGTTTCTATACTCTGAGCCTGGACAATATCCTCCGATATTTGCAACCTCTTGACCGATTATAGGTCAACAGTTTCACTTTCTAACCATGGCACATTTTCCAGATCTTATTTTCTAGAGGTGAATATTTACGCCATAAAATAAAATTTTGATCTATTTAGATGTTGTTTATTTGATCCTTGGAATATTGACCGATCGTCATCTAAACAGCCGTTCTAAGCATTTGGTCGGATCCCCTTCACCGTGTAAAATATGTGTTGTTATGCATAAAATAATGTCCTAATGCCCTGACTAGAAAAATATGACAAAAATAAAGTTTTCCGTTCATTGCACCCACTAAATATCATCTGAACATTATAGGGGTTGCCCTTGACTATAACCGGAACTTCACGCAAAATTTCAAAACTATCAGCGCGACATTTCCAGCCTCTAATGGGTTAATATTAATACTAAACAATATCATAACACATAGACACCTTTAAATATTTACGTATAACTCCCACATCCGAGAATATACGGCAGTATAATTGATACAAATTTGAAGGTCTACTCTTCTCGGAAGGTCTACTCTTGTCGGGTCTTTGTTCATCAGGAGTAAATATATATGACACAGAACACTAATTTTGTCATGTTTCACACAAAAGTCTAGATCCATTTGCCCGCTAAATATTAATCGATCTTCATAAAAACATCTGAGAAATTTGTCGTGTTCAGGTCATAATTCTGGCCTCTTGAGCGACCAGAAAAACATACCAAAATAAAGTTTTTGGTCCATTTCATCCCCTAAATATTAACGGATCATTACCGAAAACAATAAGGCTCTTCTACCATCGCATCCTACATGCAACATTTGCTAACGATTAGTCCATAACTGTGGATCGACTCAGCTAGTAGAGATATAACGATCGGTGTACTTAAAGGTGGATCAAGGGCCAATATTTAGCGGCGTTAAAAATTCTTGGGGCTGCACAAGGCTAAAATGCCCTGACAACAGGGTTATCCTACACTACCCTGTTGTCAGGGCATAACTGTACCGACACATTTTCGGCATGTTGAAGTATTTTATCCAGATTTGGAGTATTTTATTTAATTTGGTATAAAAAGTTCTTCAAGGCTTACATACATAATGACTTATGTAGGTCCACGTTTTGCCACATATAATAGAGGCGCCCAATGTCAATAATTTAAAGATTTAAGTAGCATTTCCCCATTGTATCGGCTGTAAATTTGCATCCCAAGTTATTGGAGGATAAAACACATGTTTTTAACAAAGGTATTATTCTCTGTAAGTTTATCTTAAGTTTTTAACCGAATTTTCTAATCGAAATCTAAAATTTGGCCTACTGGATTCTTATAATATAAAAAACTTATTTCCAAAAATGTTTAAATTTAGGCACATGTTTCATTTTTGGTATGTTGAAGTATATACCCCATTTTCCAACCTGAATTTCTGTAAATTGGAACATATTTTTTTCAGAGCTTGAAAAACATACTTCCACTTAGGGGGAAGCACATTCTGCGTTTCAAAAAATCGATTCCCTTTATTTCTATTCAATATGAACCTACAACTTCTCAAGAATATTTTATTAACATTTGAAGTGTAAATCTCTACAAATCTTGAAGATATAGCCAATTATTGTGTCAGCATCAAGCGATGCTGACAATAGTGCTTCTCAAAGTTTAAACGCTTTTTTCTCGAAGCAGTATTTTTACGATTGGCGGTCACAATATCTCGGAAAATATTATTCCAACAACTCTTGAAGATATAGCCGATTTATTGTGTCACCATCAAGCGATGACAACAGTGCTTCTCAAACTTGGCGGGCACAATATCTCGGAAACTATTTTTCCAATCGGTTCCAACATGTTATTACTGTTT
>NW_026876842.1:0-20387 GCF_032173495.1 Musca vetustissima | reverse complement strand
AAATACATATTTGACTTAATAAATTGTTGATGATAAGGTAACTGCTTATCTTAATGAAGGGGTTCCCGACTTGCAGCTTGTGGGATTTTCAAAACCATGTCCATAACGTAGTTAGAACAATCTTGCCGAGTAAGCTTTTGAATACTTCGCTCGATTACATCAACAATGTTATGTTCCATTGAAACGTCACACAGCTCAGCTCTTGGACATAATTTTATTTTTGAAAATGCATTTTCGATTGGATTTAGCATTGGAGAATAAGGCGGTAAGAATTTAAGGTTGCATCTTTTGGATTCGATCAAATTTTTTATGTCATGTCGCTTGTATATTTGAGCGTTATTTTCCAACTCTGGATTGATTTTCTCAAAAAAAAAAATTCTATAAATAATTTAAATCTGTCTGCATTGACACTGGAATTAGAAACGATTGTGTGATGTACAACTCCCGCGTTGTTTATTGCTGCAATTATAGTGACATTACGACCTCTGACCGTAGGCAACACAATGTGTGCTCTTGTTCCTTGTTTTGAACGGGCTTGGGTTCTTCGTATGTGAAGATTAAATCCACACTCATCAATGAATATTAATTTTTCTCCTTGTTGGGGTATCCATTTTGTAAAGTCTTGAGCATATTTTTGTCTCAAGCCTAATGTTCTGGAGTCATTCTTTCGTTCTATTTCAATAGAGGCCATCTTCAACGTAATTTTTAATTTCCGTAATCCACATTCTATGCAGCTTGTGGAAATATTTATATCATTTTCTCTCAACAGTTTAGTTTTTATGGCTTTGAGGGTAATTCCAGGTTGACTTTCTATATAGAACTCGATCAGACTTAAAACTTGTGGTGTCAACAACTTAGTTCTATTTCCTCCACGCTTATTTTCCTTCAATGTTCCAAAATTTTGTTTGTATCTTCTTATAAATGTTTTTTCGGAATTTATTTTTATGCAGGCTGGAGGTTTGCAGCCTCGGAAATGGTTCTCCCCTCTTCATAGAATTTAAATAATAACAATTTCATGTCTTTTGTTATTTTGTTATACTGACCCAATTTGTTTCGCGGTCTTGTAGATGTAGCTTCGGTAGGTTCTGGAGCATTTCCACTTGCAATACTTGGCGAGGATATTGATTCTTCCTCAGGTTCCCAATTATCAGAGCTTCCCGAGCTAAAATCAGGTTCGCATTTATTTTAAACGTTGCTATTTTTAAATACAGTGAACTCTCGATAATGTGAACATCCAAAACAGTAAACTCTCGACAATGTGAAGTAATTACAAACAAAATTTTGGAACATTGAAGGAAAATAAGCGTGGAGGAAATAGAACTAAGTTGTTGACACCACAAGTTTTAAGTCTGATCGAGTTCTATATAGAAAGTCAACCTGGAATTACCCTCAAAGCCATAAAAAAACTAAACTGTTGAGAGAAAATGATATAAATATTTCCACAAGCTGCATAGAATATGGATTACGGAAATTAAAAATTACGTTGAAGATGGCCTCTATTGAAATAGAACGAAAGAATGACTCCAGAACATTAGGCTTGAAACAAAAATATGCTCAAGACTTTACAAAATGGATACCCCAACAAGGAGAAAAATTAATATTCATTGATGAGTGTGGATTTAATCTTCACATACGAAGAACCCAAGCCCGTTCAAAACAAGGAACAAGAGCACACATTGTGTTGCCTACGGTCAGAGGTCGTAATGTCACTATAATTGCAGCAATAAACAACGCGGGAGTTGTACATCAGACAATCGTTTCTAATTCCAGTGTCAATGCAGACAGATTTAAATTATTTATAGAATTTTTTTTTTTTTTTTTTTTTTGAGAAAATCAATCCAGAGTTGGAAAATAACGCTCAAATACACAAGCGACATGACATAAAAAATTTGATCGAATCCAAAAGATGCAACCTTAAATTCTTACCGCCTTATTCTCCAATGCTAAATCCAATCGAAAATTCATTTTCAAAAATAAAATTATGTCCAAGAGCTGAGCTGTGTGACGTTTCAATGGAACATAACATTGTTGATGTAATCGAGCGAAGTATTCAAAAGCTTACTCGGCAAGATTGTTCTAACTACGTTATGGACATGGTTTTGAAAATCCCACAAGCTGCAAGTCGGGAACCCCTTCATTAAGATAAGCAGTTACCTTATCATCAACAATTTATTAAGTCAAATATGTATTTCGCATTTAGGACCGGGTATTCAATTCTTGTTCTTAAATATTTATTTATTAAAATGTCAAGAAATACCCCAGTTTGTATTACTATTTATTTAGTTTTATGTAGATATTAAATGAAATCACACCGAATTAAAGAATATTTATGTTAATTACATAGCCATACAACTATAGTTGTTAATATTCTTTGATTTAATTTTCAAATATTGGTTTAAAATTACTGCAAATATTATACCTTAGATAAGAATAAAGGTTTCATTTAATTTGGAAAAAGTTTATATTTCATTCTATTTGTAAAAGGTTTCATTTCAATTGGAAAAGGTTTCATTTAATTTGGAAAAGGTTTCATTTAATTTGGAAAAGGTTTCATTTAATTTGGAAAAGGTTTCATTTAATTTGTAAAAGGTTTCATTTAATGTGGAAATGCTATATATGAGGCCATTATTTATTACTTTTGGTCCACACTACGATGGAGTGCGATAATATAGGGGCAACCCCAACACGGTTATATAGGGACTACCTCCAAAAGTGCATGCATCTTAACCCTATTAATGTCAAATCGGATATAAAACGAGCCTAAAATCTTCAAAAAAAAATTCAAAATCGGTCCAATGTTGATAATTTTTTGCAGAAAGGTTATTTATGGACAATCCAGTTCTGTTTAAAAACGTGTCCAAAAAACGGCAAAGTTTGTGATGCACCTATATGGGGTCTACTCCAAAACGTGGACAAATTTGGCTAGATAGTATTAGAATTTTATTCAGATAGTCTTAGAAGGTTATCCAAATCTCGACCCGACGGGTCAATATTTAGCGGGTCAAATCAACCAAGAGCTTTCTGTGTAAATGTTCAATACGGGAAGAAATATTTCGAAAATATAGCAGGGTAATAAAGTGTAGAATATAGAACCACAGAAAGTTAGTGTTCCGTGGTAGTTGTATCATATGGTCGGCTCCGTTTGACTATACAACTCTGCTCACTTTTATTCTGGTATATTTCGAGTTGCTATGATTCTTCTCATTTTGGGGCTAAAAAAGGTTTACTCCGGTCGAAAAAAAGAAACTCTCAATTATTATTGAGAATATTCGAATTTGAACTGAATACAAGCTGTAAGTTCATTTCTAATAATTTCCGTACGGTCAATACTTTCCCAATGCTGCCATAAAGTGATGAATTGGCAAACATTTCAACATTGATTAGATGGCAATTAATCAAACAAAAGGATATAGCTGTCCCATTTGAATACGGACACTAAAGCTCGATGGTAGGATAAGTATCAAGCTGCCATTATATCGTTGTGAAACTCAAAAGGGAAACAAACGGACCTCACATTTTGATGTTGTTGTTGTCTTAGCTGTCTATTTTGTTTGGCCCTAATAAATGGTTTGCACCTTTGTGTAAAGTGGAAGCAATCCATCTCAGAATGTCCATAAATAAATAAAGGACAGAATGGATGAGCATACCTTCGTTCGGTAAATACTTTGTTCAGCAGGAGGAAAAAAACAGTTACGAGACAAATATCCCCTAATCCTTTATCAATACTAAAGCACACATACACAATGACGAAAGGATAAATATAAAGACAAGATGCCAATGCTTCGTTTCAATAATTCTAAAGATTGTAACAGAAAAACATAAGCCACACGAGTCCAAAACAAGACAACGCAACCTTTTTAAGAAAATTTGCTGAAGCGTTAAAACCAAAATGTCAAAAAGTTTTACAAACAATCTTTAAAAGTCCAAGTTTTTTTTTTTTTTTTTTTTTTTTGGGAATACTTCTAACAATGAAAAACAGATTGAAAGAAAACGAAACAATATCCTTTGGCCAAAGGATATTTAAATTGACAGGCGTAAAAATTATTTGTGCACTTTACCCTCATATGGTAAAGGGTGTTTATTTTTGAATGATTTTCCAAGCATAAAAGAGGAAAATAGTCAACAATTTGCAAAATCTTATCACTCATATATGAAACTCAATTTCTAATAATAGTTGCAGGGATGAGTTTTTGGGGGTAAATTTATATCTAATAGACCTAACTATGTGCAAAAGAATGAACACGCGTGAATTCATTGAACACATGCGAATCATCAGAACATATGTCCAAATATTTAAAAGGGTTGTGGGTTTCGGTGAGGAAAAAACAACGTGTTTTACATGTTATGCTGGTTTTTGGCAAGTAAGGTTGTCAAATCCTCTTACAGTTCTTTTCTACAATTTTACTTAGAAATAAAATATTTGGTTACCATCTAGATACGTTGTCAATTTTTTGACAAATTTTCATAGGTTTAAAATAAAGAAAAAATTATTGTCACGATTTTCTAAAATATTACTTATAAGCAGGGATGGTCCATTTGATGAAGTTTTGGTTTTCGCCTGTCAAAGTGGTATAAACGTCGAAAGCGTCATATACCTGTATAAAATGTAATAAATGTAGTAAACGTCATTTATTTCAATATTATTACCATTTACCGTTATTTTCAAGAATATTTATTATTTTTACATATATCTCACTATTCCTTACAAGGACTGATAAAAAATTCTACAATTTTTTGAAACGAAATTTTAAAATTTGGTATGGATTTGAGTAAAGCATACGTAATTTTCACATTGATTAATATAAATAGCTTTTCTATCAACAACCTTATGGTTTTGGGTGGGCTTCCGACGTTTCTGGCGTATGTATTATACGTCGGAAATGTATGTCATTAAAGTCCATCTACTTTTTTCGGACCGACCATCTCTGCTTATAAGCGCTATTATTCAAATAAGGAAAATGTCGACTTTATACATCATGATGAGTCCAACAACTCTGAAAGTATTAATGGAGATGTATGAAAAATGTAATCACGGTCTTCAAAACTTGTTTACAATTTTCAATCAAAAACGTAAATTATTAATTAATTACCGATATATTGTGGTTGTCTGGACCGACCATATGATATCCTTCCGAAATATGATATGAGATGCATCATAACAGAAGCCGCATTTTTATACTCTTCACCACTCTGCGGTACAGAGTATTGTCTTTGTGCATATGCTTGTAACAGGCAAAAGACAACGAGATAGACACATGGTTCCTTTTAAGAATATGCATAGAATAACTTTCTGAGTCGATTTATGAATTTCCGTCCGTCTGTCTATCTGTCTTACTGTCCATGTTAAATTGTAAACAAAGTACAGGTCGCACTTATTATTCGATTTGGATGAAATTTGACACAGCCTAATTTGGCCCAAGGACGAATCCAATTGAAATTGGGAAAAATTTGTTCAGATTTAGATATAGCTCCCATATATGTTTTGGTCCGATTTAAGGTAAATGGTACACCCTAAATAGCTTTCGATTTGCGCGAAATTTGGTACAGCGTTCTAAATTAAGCCTAGAATGATGTGTGCTAACTTTCTTGAAAATCGGGTCAGATTTAGATATAGATCCCATATATATTTTCATCCGATATAAGGTAAATGGTGCATCAAAGTCCCTATATATCTTTCGATTTGCATGAAATTTGGCACAGCATACTGAATTGAGTCTAGAATGATGTGTGTTACGTTTCGTGAAATTCGGTTCAGATTTAGATATAGCTCCCTTATATATTTTCGTCCGACTTAAGGCAAATGGTGCACCAATGTCCCTATATATATTTCGATTTGCACGCAATTTGGCACAGTATACTGAATTGAGTCTAGAATGATGTGTGCTAAGTTTCGTGAAGATCCGTTCAGATTTAGATATATCTCCCATATATATTTTCGTCCGATTTTACATAAATGGTACACCAAACTCCTAATGTTTGTCCGATTTGCGCGAAATTTGGCACAGCGTTCTAAATTAAGCCTAGAATGATGTGTGCTAACTTTCTTGAAAATCGGGTCAGATTTAGATATAGCTCCCATATATATTTTCGTCCGATATAATGGTGCATCAAAGTCCGTAAATAGCTTTCGATTTGCACGAAATTTAGCATAACGTACTGAATTGAGTCTAAAATGATGTGTGCTATGTTTCGTGAAAATCGGTTCAGATTTAGATATAGTCCTATATATATTTCGTTCGATTTAATGTAAATGGTGTATTAAAGTCCGAATATATTTTTCGATTTCCACGAAATTTGGCGGAATGAATGATGTGTGCTAAGTTTCGTGAAGATCCGTTCAGATTTAGATATATCTCCCATATATATTTTCGTCCGATTTTACATAAATGGTACACCAAACTCCTGATGTTTTTCCGATTAACACGAAATTTGGCACAACGTATCAAATTGAGACTTGAATGACGTCATTGGATTTTGTTGAATAACGTGTATCAATTTTGCTATAAATCATTTTCCATAAATTTGTCCATGGTACGCAGTCGACTCTAAATCTGCCCGAATGAAATTAAAGTTATCATTGGTTGAGGAAAGACATGAGTATGTTCCTTCAATGGAACATTGACATACAATTGTAAGGATACATATGTACAATATACCCATGTGGTGAAGGGTATCATATAGTCGGCCCAGTCCGACTATACTGAAATTAAATATGAATGGACGAAATTAAATATGTGGTTTGTATCTATATGTGATCCGACTTAAATCAAACCATAGACATATCATTTATTTCATTCAAACAGATTTTTTAGTTTGTGTAAAATGGGGAAATTTTTAAATTTATTTAAAGTACATTAGAGACATGCTATTCGGTATGCTACTTCACAGTACACAGTGCTTAATTCAATATAAATCGAAAACCCGTTGATTACTTAAATGAAGTCAGCCGGAAATATATATGGAAGTTAAATCGACATCTGTACCAATTTCAACTAAATGCAATAAAATCATTCTAGGCTCAAGTTTTGCAAACTTTTGTCGCAGTCGGAGAAAGGTTGGGTATTTGGTGGTATAAGACCTTTGTAAAGTCTTGCCTTATGAGTCACTTAACCCACGGCGAAACGCTTCACATAGTGGCGATGTGTAGGTTCTTCTCATGGCTTTTCCTGTCATTGCCAAATTTCTATCATTAAGCTCGACTCGAAAGAGTCAATTACAAATTATTTAAGCTGAGCACGGCTAGTGTACCAAATATCCAAACAAAAATTTATAGATGTAGATCCATATAGATGTTGGACCTACATCGATAAATTGTTGCATGGATATATGGTACCCATGGATAACTATCGGTGCCAAATTACAGCCAATTTCATAGTAAAATGTTATAATAGACACAAAAAATACCTTAAATCGGGAGGTACGGTTATATGAGCGCTAAATCAAAACTTGGACCCAGGGATCCCATTTTTCATACCAATGGAGTCCTAGGGTCAAAGTTTGTCAAATTATTTAAGTTGTTATTATTATTATTTAAGTTGAGCACGGCTAGTGTAGCAAATATCCATACAAAAATTTATAGATGTAGATCCATATAGATGTAGGACCTACATCGATAAATTTTTGCATGGATATTTGGTAGCCATGGATAATTATCTGTGACAAATTACAGCCAATTTCATCTTAGAATGTGTAGAATAGACAAAAAATATATTAAATCGAGATGTACGATTATATGGGCGCTATATCAAATTTTGGACCCAGGGACCCCATTTCCATACCAATATTCGCTTTGATAATAAAAACATGTGTGCCAAATGTCAAGTGCATCGCCAGTTAATAAGTTTATACCCGATTTTTGGGTAAATACTCGGGTATTTACTTAAGCATTTACCCAGGGTGTAGGTGTAGGTAATCATATAGTCCGATCCATACAATTTTCATCCTTTCCTTGCAGGTTAATATCACATTTTAGAATATGAACATTAACATCTATCCCATAAAAAATATTACATTCACATATTTATCATTTCAGTTGTAAATCATTTTCAATACTGCAATTCTATCCGCTATAACTCCAAAAACTATAATGTGAATTAAGTGAATTTGTTCACACCTTTTCTCTTATAGTTCATTATTGTAGCCACAAATGTTCTCAGGCACGCACCTCAAACCGTTCTTCAGTCTCGGCCGAAGTCGTTTATATCATCACTTAAGGCCCAGCGGTTGGTATTGCATTTTGTTACATTTGTTTGCGAAATTTATGTTTGTAAAATATTTTGTCGCATTAAATAACAAACAAAACGCCAATGACACAGCCGAACGGGAGAGCAAAATACAACAACAAATAAACAACAATTCCCAAAGAAAAGATGTGTAAATAACCGAAATAAACACACGCGGTTTTACTGGACAGATAATTTCAATTTCAGCAAGACTTCGTTGGGCAATACGACGACACAGGAACCTGGTTGCGAGCTTAATTTATAATTGAGTCTCCATAAACAAATGTTGGGCATTGATCATTTGTGTACATCCTGTCGTCAGATTCATTTAAAGTAGAAGAACAGTTTTGATCTTCCTCCCTGGGACACATACACACACGCGAACATGGCACAGGACGATGGATCGTAATGCCGCCATGAACACTTGCGTACGAGTATTGGACACAAGCAGCCAAAAAAAAACTGATTACATTTCACGCAGTGCCACAAAAATAAGCACTGTCCCTTTCTGGGGAGTATGTGTTAAGTTTATCTCATGGTACTTCTTCTTTTTTTTACTTTTTTCGTTTGTGACCATGGTCACAGCCTGAGGCGCCAATGTCTTCAACGCCACAGGGGTTTCTTGCATTTTTTGCTGATTTTTTTATTCATTTCTTTGCCACAATGATAGCAGAAACTGTTGACCGCAGATGTATCTTGTGTGTGATGGCAATGTGCCTGTTCGGAAGTTGGAAATTGCATCTGCAATAAAAGCTGGAAAAAAGTGAAATTTTTGTTTATGCTAAATTTGGGATTTATTATTTTAAAATTTTGTACTGTTATTTAATAAAAACAAAATCCGAAATTATGTCACCAACATTTGTTGACTCGCTGAAGAAAAAATCTACGTAAATTAATTTGAATTCTAAAATATATAGGAAAATATAATTAAGCTGAGAACGATTTAATGAGAGTGTACGTTATTCCGATTTAGTTGCTGCAGAATTAATGTTTTCCTTGACATAATAACTACTTGGCAAGTACGTAAATCCTAACAACTCCCTATGTATAATCGCATATGATCTATTGAATATCCATATAATTTCCATCCATAAGTTGCCTATTATTAGCATCTTAAAGAACCGAAAACAACATAATTGTTACACTGGCAAACAACATTTTGACCACAGACAGAACATAACGACTAGATTGAGATTCAAAAGCAAACATGCTTGAGTTCACACGCATGTGCAGTAATTTGCATAAATTAAAAAACGAAAAATATAAAATATGTTACAAGTACCCACGGCTGCTGCATATTAACTTTGAGATACAGGTTCAAACTTATAAACAAATAAATGTGCAGATGAGTTGCAATTAATTTTTTATAGCGCAAAACACATGTCATTATGTCTTTTGTGTATTTGTAATATCCAAAATTAAAATCAGTAAGGAAAGTAGTACAGTCGGACTGGGCCGACTATATGATACCCTTCACCACTTTGGGGATATTCTACATATGTATCTTTACAGATGCTTCTTTTAGAAGGAACATTGACATGAAATTGAACGAACTTAAAAATGCGATCTTTATCTATAAGTTCACTGTTTAAAATGTAATATCGATCAAGTACCCATTGATTATTTGGTTTACAATCAACATGAATAGGTCGAAATTATATATAGAAGCTATGCTATATCTAAATTTGAACCGATTTCAAGGAAACTTGCCCAAGATTAATTTATATTAATTTCAGTGCGTTTTGCCAATCGGCCTAGCCATGGGTCTTTACTACACCATTTACTTAAAATCGGGCGAAAGTACATATAGGAACTTTATGTAAATCTGAACCAATTTCAAGAAAACTTGACACACGAAAGGTTATAGTAACTTCAGTACTTTGTCCAAAATTGTGTGCGGGTCGGCCAATCTTTGGTTCCTTAGTGCACATAAAATCGGACGAAAATATATATTGGAGCTATATTTAAATCTGACCCGATTTTCTCGAAACTTGGCACAAGTCATTCTTGACCTAATTCAGTACTTTATGCCAAATTTCGTGCAAATCGAAAGATATATAGAGTATTTGGTGCCCCATTTACCTTATATATCTAAATCTGGAACGATTTTCACGAAACTTAGCGCAACTTAATTCAGTACGCTGTGCCAAATTTCATGAAAATCGAAAAGTACATAGGATCGTTGGTGTACCATTTAAATAAAATCGGACAAAACTATATATGGGAGGTATATCTTTATCTGAACCGATTTTCACGAAACTTAGCACACATCATTCTGGACCTAATTCAATACTCTGTGCCAAATTTCGTACAAATCGAATGATATATAGGGACTTTGGTGCACCATTTACCTTTAATAGGACGAAATTATATAAATCTGAACCGATTTTCACGAAACTTGGCACACATCATTCTGGACCTAATTCAATACTCTATGCCAAATTTCGTTCAAATCGAATGATATATAGGGACTTTGGTGCACCATTTACCTTAAATCGGACGAAGCTATATATGGAAGCTATATCAAAATCTGAACCGATTTTCTCGAAACTTGGCACACATAATTCTGGACCTAATTCAATACTCTGTGCAAAATTTCGTGCAAATTGGATGATATTTTTTCCCAATTTCAATAGAGTTCGTCCTTGGACCAAATAAGTGACTTGTTCCAAATGTCATCCAAATCGGATCAAAAATTCAACCTGTACTTTATTTACAATTTAACATCTACAGACGGACGGACGGACATGCATAAATGGACTCAGAAAGTGATTCTATGCATATTCTCAAAAGGAACCATGTGTCTATCTCGTTTCCTTTTGCCTGTTACAAACATGTGCACAAAGACATAATACCCTGTACCACAGTGTGGTGAAGGGTATAAAAAACTGACCCGTAGTTAGTTGTCAGGGTACTATAGCTTCGTACAGCCCCAAGTGTTCGTTACGTCGCGAAATATTGGTTATAGACCGACCTATAAGTATACCAAACATACCGGTCTTTTATCGACTTGCTGTGTCGATCTAGACAGATTTGTGCGTCCGTCCGTCTGCCCATTATAATTTGTAAACACAATACAGTTCAGAATTATGGACCAATCATCACGAAATTCTGCATGTAATAATAGGCGAAATTGAACAAAAACTTTATTTTTGTCTGTTTTTCTGGTCGCTCTAGAGACCACAATTATGATCTGAACCCCACGAAATTTTACACCACGAATCTGGTCAAAAAATAAGCATGACTTTTTTGATAAATATCGATCAATATTTAGCGGGTCAAATGGACCCAGATTTTGTGTGAAAATTTACAACAATTGCCATTTCGGGGAATATATATTTACTCCTGAAAGACATAGACCCGAGAAGTTGACAGTATATCCAAGAAGATACACTTTAAATTGATACCAATTTTATGGATGTATGTACTCGGATGTGGGAGTTATACATAAACATTTCAAGGTATGATTTGTTTAATATTACTATGCATTACCCCACTATAGAGCGGAAATGTCGCGTTGATCGCATTGAAGTTTTAAATGAAGTGTCGGTTATGGTCAAGGACGGCGCCTATAATTTTCGGTGATGTTGAGATGATATTTGAGGGTGCAATGAATCGAAAACTTTTTTTTCGATTTTCTGTTCGCATATTATATACAAAACATTACATATCTTACATGGTGAAGGGGATCTGACCAAATACGGCTGTTTAGATGATCATCGGTTAATATTGCGATGGTCAAATCAACCAAAACCCAAAGTGACCAAATTTTTATTTTATGACGTAAATATTCACCTAGTGAAAGCATGATTTGGAAAATATGCCAGGGTTAGAAAGTGGAGCTGTTGACCTCTAATCGGTCAAGAGAATGCAAATATCGAATATAAAATCGCAGACAGTAGTTGGGTAGGGTATCATATGGTCAGTCCCGTCGCAATATATAGATCACATATAACGTTTTGGCTCCACTGTGCAGAACAATTTCGATATAGATCCCTGTTTTCACATCATATAACGGTAACGGACATCGGATAACGGTATCGCCTCATTTTCAGTATTTTTAACATTACAATCACATTTTGCAATTAAATTAACAGTAAATTGCTATATTTAAATCTGAACCGAGATCCACAAAATTTTACATACGTCAATCTGTCCAAATTCGGTACGCTGTGCAAAGGACTTAGAGAAGGAATCCTATGGACGATGGTGGTATTTATTTTACTATAAAAAGAACGAAAAATACTCCAAAGAACTCGAGATAGCAGAAAATTATTTTTTGCAAAAAAATCCTCAATCGAGTTTGCTGAAATAACATGCAATAGCCGAACATTTTTCTTCATTCGAGAGCGAATTTTTCCTACCGTGATCTTAATATACTCGTCAAAGGGTTTCATCTTCATAAAGAATTTTCCACTCCAAAATATTGTTGCACTATGATATCATCAACAGCAACCTTTCTTTTTTCATGCATTAAATCTATGCCCAAAGATATAATATCTACCCTGTACAACAGTGTGTTGTAATTTGTGTGAAAGTGCCTCCACTGCATTATCAATTAATTCTGTAATTTCCAATACAGGGTAATATCTATATTAACAATTCTTGAAATTATATCCTTTCAGACAAATTGATTTCTGTCAAAACTCAGTATTATAACCTGTTTCATATATATATTTTTTATGAACGATCAATTGATTGAAACGCGTGAACATCACTACCTCCACAAAAAGTACTACAATATAACCGATGCAAATTGAATAATTACACTAATACTTCATAAATAATTAATATTTTATACGAAAACAATGTACATCGCTTAGGCCATCATTTTTGGTTTTATTTTGCATGCATACCTTCTTTATTCGCGTCGGACTTGTTGCAACGGCAACAAACATTGTGCAAATGTGGCTCAATTATCAATTGTTGTTCTTTGTTCGCCGTAAGCGCAAAACTAAGTAACGCTTGTTCACAGTGAAAGAAAAATATCAGGGTTTCTTTTTCATACAACAACTACCAAACATACATACAATGTATTGAATGTATGAATCAACTGTTGCTGGTTATGGTTGAGCATCAGCGGCAACACCAACATCTTCCATACACACTGCTCATGTTGCTTGCATACAAAGGAGTCTGTTAACAAACTGTATATATTGTCCATATGACCAAATTGATGCAATGAAACTCCCCTCACCAACAAGTATATATGTATCAGTGAGGCTTTTGTTAGGCAGTTGCACATGCGCAGACAAATATGTGGTTGCCTTTGCTTCGGTATTGATAGAGAGTGCCGAAGTGTTGCATATTTGCGAAACAGGCGCTAATATCACCCTCCGGCAATGATACGCGCACTTGTGTTATTTTGGGGGGTTTCACCACTTTTATGCCGAAATAAAAAATACAAACTTTTAAAGTCATACTCATCATCATCACCATTTACCACGTCGGCACATATGTACCTATCATCACTATTTCTGACTTTGCCAAAACAAAAAAAAAAAAATACTTATTTTTAATTCCAAAAGGGTGTTACATATCAAAGTGATTGTTTTTTTATAAAAATGTAAAATGTAATATAAATACGGATTTACGGTAGAAAAAACGTTTCAGTTCTATAGAAAAAATGAATTATCATTGTTTGAAAAATTGTGTTTCTATTATGAAATATCTGTCTCATTAACTGGTCCACTTCTTTTGGTACTTCCCCACAAAGGGTCGAATTTTTAAAATTTGTATATAAATTCAATATTATATAAAAATTCAATATTAGAAAGGAATGTGCGATTTGAATCAATCTTTGCACAACCTATAATATTTGCCAGGCCTAGATCAAGTCCGAAAGTGGGAGCCGGCGGTCCGCCCTTCTAGTACATCCCCCAAACGGGGTCAATCTATACAAATAAAAGAATAAACTGATTGGCTGACTGACTTAACGATTCATCAACGCCCAGACGAAACGGCTGAAGGTAGAATCTTGAAATTTTAGGTGAGGGTCATTCTAGAAATTCGTACTTTAGCGTTTATTTCAATATTATCGACATATGCCAATATTTCAAGAATATATTTTTTATATCCTACACAAATATGTTGTCAGGGTATTAAAACTTTGCGCAGCCCCAAGAGTTTGTAACGCTGCGAAATATTGGTCCTAGACCCACCTTGAAGTATACCGATCATGATATCTCGACTATCTGAGTCGATCTAGGCATGTGTGTTCGTCCGTCTGTCCGTCTGTTCATTATAATTTGTAAACACGATTCAAGCAAAAGTTATGGACCAATCTTCACGAAATTTTGCATGTACGATGGGTTCTGGCCAATGAAGACCCCTATTGTGTTTGGTAATGATCCGTTAATATTTAAGGGATGAAATGGACCAAATACTTAATTTTTGTCGGGTTTCTGGTCGCAATTAAGTCCGAACGTCGCGAAATTTTACATGGAGAAGGGGATCGGGACAAAGAATAAGCATGCCTGTTTTGATAAAGATAGGTAAATATTTAGCGGGTCAAATGGACCCTGACTTTTGTGTGAAAAATTACAAAATTTGTATATATTTATATATATTTACTCCTGAAGGACATAGACCCGAGAAGTGGTGTATATTAGAAGATTGGTTGACCTTTAAATCGATGCCAATTATATGGTCGTATGTACTCGGATGCACGTAAAAATTTACTACACTAGAGTGCGGAAATATAGCGCCGATCGTTTTTGAAATTTTCTATGTGGGTCCAGGTATGGCCTATAATTTTCGATGATGATCTGATAATAATATTGGGATGAAGTGGACCGAAGACTTATTTTTTCTGTTTTTTTTTTCGAGTCGGTCCAAAGGCCAAAATTGAAGCCGAACATTACAACACAATCCACGGTAAAGGAAATCTGGACAAGAAGGGCTGTACTGAATATTAGTAATATTTGTTGACCTCTAGTCGTTCGAGAGGGTGCAAATATCGCGAAGTATTGTCCATGCTCAGAATGTAGTATCACAGAAAGTTAGATTTTCGTGGAAGTTGTGTAGGGTATCATATGATCAGCCCCGTCCGACTATACTGCTCCGCTTTTTTTTATATAAGGATTTGAGTAAAGCATAGGTAATTTCCAAATTGATTAATGGAAATAGTCAAAAACCTAATGGTATTGGGTGGGTTTCCGACTTTTCTGACGTATGTATATACGTCGGAAGTGTATATCATTTACGTCAATGTCTCGGATGGACCATCTCTGATGGTGAGGGTCATTGATGGAGTGTAGGATCATTAAAGTGTCATTAAATGCACAGTTGCTTTTGTACTTGAAATTGGAAAGCGGTCAAAATGACCGCCTTCGGCGTTCTAGTGTTAAGAAGTTTGTTATTTTGGAAGTGTGTACTAAACGGTACTAAATTTGGTACAATTAGAATCTGGAGGAACGGATGGAGCAGAAATTCTAAAATTTGAAATCAATATTAGTAGTTTTTGTAACTTTCACCACTCTGTTGTACAGGGTATATGTATATGTGCATATGTTTGTAACAGACAAAAGGAATCGAGATAGACCCATGGTTCCTTTTGGGAATATGCATAAAATCACATTCTGAGTCGATTTATGCATGTCCGTCCGTCTGTTGATGTTCAATTGTAAACAAAGTACAGGTCGCATATATAATCCGATTTGGATGAAATTTGGTACAGCTCATTTACTTGGCCCAAGGACGAACCCCATTGAATTTAGAGGAAATTGGTTCAGATTTTAGTATAACTCCCATATATGTTCGTCCGATTTTATATAAATGGTGCACCAAAGTCCCTATATATCTTTCGATTTGCTCGAATTTTGGTACAGAGTACTGAATAAGTCTAGAATGATGTGTGCTACAAAGTCCCTATCGTGCACCAAAGTCCCTATATATCCTTCGATTTGCATGAAATTTGCCATAGCATACTGAATTAAGTCTAGAACGATGTGTGTTACATATCGTGAAAATGTGTTCAGATTTATATGTAGTTCCCATATATATTTTCGTCCAATTTTAGATAAATAGGGCACCAAAGTCCCGATATATCTTTCGATTTGCACGAAATTTGACATAGCGTACTGAAATAAGACTAGAATGATGTGTGTTAAGTGTCGTGAAAATCGCTTTAGATTTAGATATAGCTCCCATATATATGTTCCTCCAATTTAATATAAATGGTGCACCAAAGACCCTATGTTCTTTCGATTGTCACGAAATTTTACATAGCGTACTGAATTGAGTCTAGAAGGATGTGTGCTATGTGTGCTAAGTTTCCTTAAAATCGGTTCAGATTTTGATATAGCACCCATATATATTTTCGTCCGATTTAATGTAAATGGTGCACCGAAGTCCGAATATATCTTTCGATTTGCACGAAATTTGGCATATCTTACTGAATTGATTCTAGAATGATGTGTACTAATTTTCGTGAAGATTGGCTCTGATTTAGATAAAACTCCCATATATATTTTCATCCGATTTAACGTAAATGGGACACCAAAGACCCAAAGTTATGATGTGTGTTAAGTGTCGTGAAAATCGCTTTAGATTTAGATATAGCTCCCATATATATGTTCCTCCAATTTAATATAAATGGTGCACCAAAGACCCTATGTATCTTTCGATTGTCACGAAATTTTACATAGCGTACTGAATTAAGTCTAGAAGGATGTGTGCTATGTGTGCTAAGTTTCCTGAAATTCGGTTCAGAGTTATATAAAATACTATATAAATTTCCTCCTATTTAATGTAAATGGTGCACCGAAGTCCGAATATATCTTTCGATTTGCACGAAATTTGGCATATCTTACTGAATTGATTCTAGAATGATGTGTACTAATTTTCGTGAAGATTGGCTCTGATTTAGATAAAACTCCCATATATATTTTCATCCGATTTAACGTAAATGGGACACCAAAGACCCAAAGTTACGCCGATTGTCACAAAATGTTGCACAACGTACCGAAGTGTAGTCCAACGTGCGCCAGGTTTTTTTTTAAATTGGTTTAGATTTGGATATATCTACCATATAGGTTTTCGTTCGATTTAAAGGAAATGATACACCACGGACCCATAATATGGCCGATAGGAACCAAACGTACTGAAAATAGTATAACCTAACCTGTGACAAGTTTTGTTGAAATTGGTCCATATTTGGATATAACTACTACATCAATTTTCGTCCGATTTTAAGTAAATGGCGCACCAAATTCATTATTTTTGTCAGATTGACATGCACTTTGCACAACGTACATTTCATTCAATTCTATTTTTTTAACCCTCCTTAAAAATAAAAAAGAAAAAAATTATCTCGATACCTTCCTTCATGCTAAATACTAAAAATATTAAATTTATTATACCCTAGACAACTATGTTGTCAGGGTATTATAGCTTTGTACAGCCCCCAAAGTTTGTAACGCCGCGAAATGTCGGTCCTAGACCCACCCTTAAGTATACCGATCGCCATATCTAGACTAGCAGAGTCGATCTAGACTTGTGTGTCTAGATCGATACAGGCCACAGTTATGGACCAATCTTCACGAAATTTTGCATGTAGAATGGGTTCTGGGCAATGAAGACCCCTATTGGAAAAGATCGTTTAATCTTTAGGGGATGAAATGGACCAAAAACTTTATTTTTGCAATTATGGCCCAAACACCGCGAATTTTTGCATGGAGAAGGGGATTGGGCCAAAGAATAAGCATGCCTGTTTTGATAGAGATCGGTCAAGTGGGCCGAAAACTTAACTTTTTGTGTGTTTTTTATTTTTGGTTCGATCTATAGTCCACAATTGAAAGCCCAACATCACAACATAACCCACGGTAAAGAGAATATGGACAAGTACAGCCCTCGTCTACTGAATATTAGTAATATTTGTTGACCTTTAGTCGAGTTTCAAGAGGGCGCAAATAACGCAAAGTTAGATTTTCGTGGAAGTTGTGTAGGGTATTATATGGTCGGCCCCGTCCGACTATACTGCTCCGCTCACTGGTTTAAATTATATGGGGACCGATATAGCTCATTTTCGAACTGGGCCTTTTAGTTTTACATTTCGATACCATCTGGAAATGGCTAAATAATTTTAGAATTGCATACTTTGGGGATTGGGAAAATTGGGGATTACCGTTATAAGGGGGCTACCCGAAAAAGCAGACCAATATCGATAATTTGTAGTATAGAAGGCAGGCGCATCTATTCTAATTTTTAGTTTACAACTTTTTAACTTTTCCGGTGAATGTTTTGAAGTTTTGCTAACGGAATGCCAAATCTAATTTGAAAATTCCCGCCAAAAATGCTATCATCCCAAAAAAGAACTATCAATTTCGAAAACTAATAGCCTGTAAACATATCCATTTTATTTAAAAGATGCAACAACATAAGTGAATATTACTACAACAATATGTCGGTATGATGTTTTTTTTTTTTTGTCCACTGCGTTGTCTTGGGTGGCTTTAAGTCAGAGTTTACTATGCAGCAGATCCATGCAAATTTGTTAGCAGTATCTGTCGCTGATCTGCGAGTTTTTTTCCTCTCGCAACAGAGTCTGGCAAACGACTATCGTCTAGGCATCATAATCACCAACGTTTTCATCTTTGTTGTAGTTGTATTGCTGACGTCGTAGTAGTATTACGACGTATAACATATGTACATATGCAAATTAGTTGCATGCAGCCTTGTAATCCATCGTCCGCTTAATTGAGTTGTCATCCAAATACATACGCTTTTGAATGTTTTAGAGGTTATGTGAACGTGAATATGAACATAACGATATTCCCTTGTTGTTGTTGGCGATGTGGCACTATGTTCAGCGATTAATTTCAATTCATTCATGCGGAAGAAACCAAAGAAGCTATGAAAACAAACATACAAACAAATGAGGAACGAACCGAAGCATATGAAATATTAATGATTGTAAGAGATTGGCCATTGCCCAAGGCTTTTTTAAAGACTTAGAAGAAAGGATGGAAAAAAACGCGAAAAATAACTAGAGCTAAAATATCATTGTGTTAACAATTGTCAAGATAATCTCAAGAACTTAATTGTAGCTATGCGATGTGTGTTTAGATTTTGAATTTAGTTGTGGGAAATAATGCATTCTGTCCATTAGCCGGTGACTAAGTGGAATGCAACATTGTATTGAAGTACTCATAGTGCGACTTATCAGGCACGAATAGCATTACATTTTTGGACTTTTTTGGACAAAAAATACTGCATGACAAAATGTAGTCCCACGATGCGGATGAATGTTTTCTTTTGGTAATACATGGTCCTAATGAGTATACGAGGTCTGATCAATGATGTAAGCCGTTGCGAACAGTTGAGACATAGTTTGTTATTAAATTTTTATGGCAAATTATATTTTTTTTGCAAATAACTAACTTTTATGCATTTAATCAAATAATAGGACGACTGTACTTCTATTATAATCACATATATTCCCAAACAAAAAACCAATCCCCTTATCCAAAAACTAAACACTTCCCCATTTCAACCAAACAAACAAAAAAATCCTAGATTTATTGCTTGTCATTCTTTTGGTAGATAACAAAACTAAAATTCTATCAAAAGTATAGTGGCAATAAATAAAAATACATTGATTTATTACCAAAAATCAATGCCGCATTTCGGGTTTGTCTCAAAGGACTAAACCAAAACACAACAAACAGCCAACGTTGTAGTGGCTACTAAGATCAACTACAAATAAATAGTTATCCCTTTTGCCAAAATGTAAATGTGAACACAGAAAATATCCATACACATCGTATCTGTTACGAAATATTCCAATGTAAATATTTAATGAAGCCAAATTAGAAGTGGCATTGTTACCGAAGGATTAGAAATATTAAAATATTCGAAATAAATAATTTAGTATTTACCAGACTAATGAAGAAATTTTGTGTAATGAATGTATTTGTAATACAATACAATAAATTAGTCAACGTAAATGTTGAATATGGTGTGGTATGTGAGGGAACAATGTTAGTTTGAGTGAAATCTGAAGTATCCTTTCTTGGGTCATGGCAAACTTAATTTTTCGCCATATTTCACAAAACAGAGCTGGGAGTACACTTTCAACAATCTTTTTACCCAAAAGCAGATCATATTTGACATTGAATAAATAAGTTTCGTTGTCCTTGAATCCACTTAAGATCATTGTTCTGA